>NW_006159515.1:4569171-4582796 GCF_000334495.1 Tupaia belangeri chinensis | reverse complement strand
ATATATATATATATGTATATAATTTTTATTTACTTACTTACTTGATTATCTATCCAAATTTGACCAGAGAGGAAGGGAGAGAGGGAGGGAGAGAGGGAAGGAGAGAGGGAGGGGGAGAGAGAGAGAAAGTGAGAAAGCAAGTTACTGGGTCTAGGACTTGAACCACGATCAGCCATGTGGGAGTCCAGCACTCACCAACTCTAATATTTTTATAGTCCCATTTTCTCAGTAAGGTTGATTATTTAAAAAATTTTTTTTACATTTGATTTGGCAAAGTCAGCTTAGTTGTGATATATATAAATATCTTACTGATCTGAGAGTATTCACTTGCATTAATAAATATATTCTTTGCAAATGGAACAAAACTACCTTAGCAGTTATTTGTTGATCTAAAAAGTCGTTTGTCTGGTTGCATCCCTGTTTGCAATTTAATCTGGCTAAATTATTTGGGTTTTGCTCATTATTTAGTGTATTTTCCTATTTACTTGTTTTGCAAAAATGGTTTTTATTGAGAAGTTCAGGACTAAAGTGTAGGTTGCAGAAGATCTTATTTTTTCTAACTGCGACATTACTTCATTAATTATTGCTTCAACATCATCAACATTTTAAAAACGCCTATCAGCACTGACTTCTCAGGAAGATTTGCTATAATGACGAATAACCTAGACTACACGGAAGTGACTCCGTGGTTTCTGTACTGAGAAAATAAAAAGTTTCAACCTGCGGTTTGAAATCACTGGCATTACTCATTGCCTAAGAGGCATCTGACAACTCTACAGAGGAGACTTGCACAAGATTGTCTACTTTTATTCCATTGTACCCGGTTACGTTTAAATAGTTATCGTTCTCATTTAGTTTAGGTATTATTACCTAATGTGGCATAAAAGTACTATTATAGTAATAGTGTCTTTACACAAAGGACATATTAGAAGGAATTTAGGGAAATCGAAAGGGAGTAGGAGAAGCATGGCCTTCCATGGCTGTGCCACAGTTTTAATGATGAACTTCCACTCTGCGAGCATCCTTTTAGTGAAAACAGAAGGCTGCAGATTGCTTTGCTTGCTTTCGGGCTTCTTTTTCAGCTTTTTAATAATCCGTGACCTTTAAGGTAACCAGTTAATCAGGATGGACCTCTAACCAGTTCTCACCACTCCATTTTCCTCCTTTGCATTTTTTTTTTTGGAGAGGTTTTTTGCCATAGGGCGCGTGCGCTCGCCAGACAGACAGAGACAGACAGAGAGACAGAAAGAGAGAAATCACCCCCCGGGGAGATGGCCACGCCGCAATCCCTTCTCCTCCATTCTCCTCTCAGGATCTTGGGCACGCATGCACACGCACCTGATGTGAGTTTTAAGCCACCGGGTCTGGGACCTGAACCACGGTCGACTACGTGGGGGTCCAGCGACATAGCTATTACACTAACTGCTGGTCCCACCTCCTTTGCATTTTCATGCTGGGCTTTATCTCTTTTTTGGTTTTTCTCTTCCTGAGGTTGCCTAATTCAGTCTGAGTCTCTTTTTTTTATACTTGGGCACATCCTTGATGATTCCTTCCTCTTTCCTATCTTAATCTTCATTCTCCCTCAGTTACTCCCTCTCAGTTGTGAAATAAATGATCTCCATCGTGGCTACTGAGTATTAGAGTGCTACTGGTTTATACCGAAAGAAAGAGAAGCCATGATATTTGAGGCAAAATAAAACGTAATAAACAGTCAAGATCACCAACTTTTATAAAGCTTTTGAAATTTCCCTGAAACCTCTCTCCCCACAACCACCACAGAAGTCTACTATAAAACCTTTTCTTCAAGTGCTAATTTCTAAGATAAATGACATATTATTAAAGTTTCTTACTTTTTTATGTTGTCTGGTGATTCGTCAGTTTTTTCCTAGTTTTATGACATATCACATTTTAACTACATTATGTTATTAATGGGTCTTTACAAGTTAATCTAAGAGATAAACTGAACATTGATTTCATGGGGGAAGTGTGCTTAGTACAACTATTAATAACTTAGAATTAAACCTTAGAACGTATCCGTTCGTTACGTTGCTGATCGTCCACCTGTCCCGCCTATTCACAGGTTTCTGTTTTACTTCTGTGTTACAAGGTGAACATGAAACTGATCCTGTTTTATGTGGTCCCTTCTCATGTCTTCACTCTCTTCTGGAAACAGAAATCTGTGCTGTCAGAGTAGGAGACGCACTGCACTGAGCATCGATGCACTAGGTGTCTGCAGCAGTTACTCCTGTCGATAGAGCGTTTTTTCCATGTGCCAGGCACTTCAGAAATGTTCCCGTGTTTTAAGTGAACTGACACGTAATCAGTGTACATATTTATGGAGTCTATTGTGATTTTTTTAACATTTGACTACACTAGGTACTGATCAAATCAGGATAATTAGCATTTCCATTACCTTAAACATTTGTTATGACTTTGTGTTGGGATAGAGATGCTATTACTAATGCTAATTTGGGAGTTAATGCTATTCACATTTGAGGAAATGGTAAGTCATTTGCTCAGTCATACAACTACTGAGTGGTGGGCGTTGGTTTAAATTCAGGTTTATTTGGATCTAAAGACCACAGATTTTTCCTTGTACTTTGACTAAACTAATGGGATTAGAGGATGAGAGCTGAATTTTGAGACACTGCTTTGTGTAAAATACTGTAAGATACTTACGCTTATACCTACTTACATGTGGAATTAAAGAAGCAGACAGCCTCTTATCATTGACAGGGTGAGAGACAGTTAAACTTAATATGTTACTTCCACGTATTTGTTTTCTAGACTACTTTGTCTCCTTCGTTCTCACTTCTGGCTTTTTTTCTCTTGACCTCTGTAAATTTAGAGATACAGGGCTGTTGATCTCCAGTTTATGTTTAACTTCAGTGGGAGACAACAGAAGTCAGTGGGTTTGATTTCCATCTTCCCACTTGACCACAGGTCCTTAATACAATCAAGTCAAAATTGATTCCTGAAAATAAGTTGTCAATATAAAACTTACTATTTAATGACTTCTAGATTATTCTCTTTTCCTTTGCCTGTCTTTTTCTCACTCACAAATGTCCAGTTGAAAAAAATTTTTTGGGATCCTCAAGTCCACCGTCTGACCAACTTGTTCTCCCGTAGTTTTAACAGCTCACCAAATGTCACCCCATTCACCCAGGCCGAAATCCAGTATCTATCCTGAATGTCTCTTTTCCTCATCATCCTATTGTAAAGCTATCAGTAGATATTGTCAGTTCTTCATTCAAAATACATCCCGTATTCACTGCTCACTATCTTCCTCACCACCACTGTCCTTCAGACTACCATTGTTGTTTTTTCTTTGCAAGGACTGATAATAGTTCTCTGCTTCTCTTCTCAAACACTTCAAAGCCATTCTTCACATAGTTGACAGTGCGATATTTTAAAGATTTCAAAAAACAGGGGCACACCTCATTTTATCCCACCCCATCCTGCTTTAAACCCTCTAGTGATTTCTGTTACACTTAGATAAAGTCACAATTCTTCACCCTGACTAAAAGCCAGTGTGACCTGCCTCTTTCTTCATTCTTGCTTTCTACTACTCTTTTTTTTGCCTATTGTATCTCAGTTATGGTGGCTTACTTGAACACACCACACCTCAGTACCTTGGGATAAGATCTCTTAGGCAAGAGAAGGGGGCCCTGGAAGACTTGCTGATATTGTCACTTAGATAGCTTCTTGTAGTCTTTTATTTGTTGGCCTAAATATCACATGGTCGAGAAAAGATGCTCTAATATTGCCACCTAGTCATTCTATCTTATAATCATGTTTTAAATTTCTGCATAGTACTCACGACTTACAGGTTTGTGTGTGTGTATGTGTGTGTGTGTGTGTGTGTGTGTGTGTGTGTGTGTGTGTGTGTGTGTGTGTGTGTGTGTGTGTGTGTGTGTGTGTGTGTGTGTGTGTGTTAACCTTTTCCCTAAGCCTTTATTTAAAAAATTTCAGTCATTTTATAAGAATTGTATAGTATATCCCTATATACCCCATATCAGTATTCTACTGTTAGCCTTTTACTAGATGTGCTTCATCACTTACCTATCCATATGTTAATCCGTCTTATTTTTGTTGCATTTCAAAATCAATTGGACATACCTGTACATGCCCCACTAGGACTAGAATTGCTGGGTTCTGTGGGAATTCTAAGTTTAAGTTTCTGAGGAACTGCTAATTGTTTTCTATAGTCGCCATGTCATTTCACATTTCTACTAAGAATGTCTGAGGGCTTTAAAGATCTCATATATTGCCAACACTTGTTATTTTCTATTTGTTGTCGTGTTGTTTTTAAGTTATGGACATGCTGGTGTATGTAAAAGGATTACTAATTGTAGCATGGCAGAGATTGGCAGAATGAATTTAAAAAAGATACAACTATAGAATTTTTACAAAAAAACTCACTTTAGTTTGAGAGACACAAATTGCTTACAAGTTAAAGAATGGAAAAACATATCCTATGCAAGTAATGACTGAAATAAGTTTGTGTGACTGTAAGTCCAAAACAGTTATACAAGACAAAGAAAACATTACATATTGATCAACAGTTACAAATATACGCACAGGAAAAGAATAGAACTCAAAGCATATAAACACTGACAGAACTGCTGAGGAAAATAGGCAGCAGTAGACAGAGCCCTCAGTACTGCACTATAGGCGATACTACACTGTAAGAACGTCTAGACAGAAGATTAATAAGGAAATAGATGACTTAACAGTGGAAACCAACTAACCAACTGCATCTTTGTTTTTTTAATTGCTTGCAAGAAAGAGAGGGCGAGCACAAGAGTGAGAAAGGACCCCTCAGTAGGACATGGTTATGCTGCAGTCCTTTTTCCTCTGGATTTTGGACACACACAAAGAGCACAATTTTGAAGCTGCCGGGCCTGGATTCAAACCACTTTTGGCCATGTGGGATCTGGTTCCCTATGCACAGGGCTTAACCACTGTGCTACGGGGCCAGGCCAACCAAGTAGATTGTATGGGCATATATAAGCCATTCTGGCCAAGAACAACAGAATACACATTTTTCTCAAGTACTAATTAAAAGAAAGCATGAAAGAGTGATGATTGAATTATAAAGAATTGTTAAAGGAGAAAATAATGTGAGATTGGAACATTATTACATAAAGTCTGTCCTTGCTCTACAATGTTACTAAGACCTAGTTATTAAAATATTCCCCTATGAGGTCTGTAGGTGATGTGGTTAAGGGCACTGAACTCTCACATGGCCGACTGCAATTCTGAGCTAGTTTCCTTCATATGTCTACTAAGATAGCACTTTTAACTGAATGATAGCAGGTGGTTATTCAGTGAATGAATTCAAACAGAAATGTATGTATGAGTAGTGACGCAAATCATCCCACATGTTAAAACTCCTTTGTAACTTTTATAGACCATGATTCTACTATAATTTCTTCGTTTTTTTCTTTCCCTTAAATGCTAGTTTTGTAATGGAGATAACCTGGGGAAAAGATTTATTAAGCAAAACTACCTATTACAATGTGCAGATCTGCTAGTGATGTTTTTAGATATTTGATTTATCCACTTTTTGGAAAAGTAGATTTCCTAATTTTTCTTTGCTTGTCTGGTTTTGCCTCTTTTAAGGTGACTTATTAGGTGTATTACAGTATAACATGTCTTCTTGACTTATTTCATTTTATTATTATTATTATCATTTTTTCATAGAGAGATTTCTGCTATCGGGTATGTGTGCTCACCAGAGAGACAGAGACACAGAAAGTAAAGATCTGCCCCTCGGGAGATGGCCATGCCACAATCCCTTCTCCACCATTCTCCTACTGAGATCTTGGGCACGCTTGCTCACACCCGTAGTTTGAATTTTAAGCCACTGTGTCTGGGACTCGAACCACAGTCAACCATGTGGGAGTCCAGTGATGTAACCACTATGCCATCTGCTGGTTCTTAACTCAAACCATCAACAATGCATTGACCCAGGAACTGCTAACTAGCCTGCAGTGCAGTGGTGGTTCAAGAAGTTTTGTAAAGGAGACAGTCTTAAAGATGAGGGGCATAATGGCTGGCCATCAGATACTGACAATGACCAATTGAGACCTATCATAGAAGTTGATCCTCTAACAACTACAGGAAGCCAAAGAGCTCAATGTAGACTGTTCTATGGTCACTCTACATTTGAAACAAATTGGGAAGGTAAAAAAGCTCAATAAATGGGTGCCTCATGAGCTGACTGAAAATAAAAAAATTTTCGTTATGAAGTATCATCTTCTCTTGTTCTAGACAACAGTGAACCATTTCTCTATTGGACTGTGATGTGTGACAAAAATCAGATTTTATATGACAGCTGGCAACGACCACCTCAGTGATTGGTCCGAGAAGAAGCTCCAACACCCGTCCCAAAGCCAAACTTGGACCAAAGAAAGGTCACGATCACTGTTTGATGGGGTCTGATCCACTCCAGCTTTCTGAATCCCAGTGAAACCGTTACATTTGAGAGGTGTGCTCAGCAAATGGCTGAGATGTGCTGAATACTGCAACACCCACAGCCAGCACTGGTTACAGAAAGGGCCCAGTTCTTCTCCTTGACAATACCTGAACATTCGTCTCATAACCAAAGCTTCAACGGGCGAATGAATTGGGCTATGAAGTTTTGCCCTATCTGCCACATTCACCTGACCTCTGCCAACTGACCACCACTTCTTCCAGCACACTGACAACACTTTGCAGGCAAAACACTTCCATGACCAGTAGGATGCAGAAGTTGCTTTCCAAGAGTTCATCAAATCCTGAAGCACAAATTTTTATGCTATAGGAATAAACAAACTTACTTCTCATTAGCAAAACTGTGTTGATTATAATGGTTCCTATTTTGATTAATAAGGCTATGTTATACTGATTTAAAATTCTTGGTCCAAAATTGTAATTGCTTTTCCACCAACATAATAACTTTAATAAAGTTTTATTTGTTAATGTTTTTCTTTCATGGATTGTATATTTGCGTTATATGTGAAACCGTATTATCTAACCAAGGTCACCTAAGTTTTCTTGTTTTCCTTCTAAGAATTTCATTTTATGTTTTTTGCTTGTTTGTTTTTAGGTTTTGCCATAGGCTGTGTGTGCTTGCCAGAGAGAGACAGAGAGAGGGAAAGTGAGAAATCACTCTCCAGGAGGGATGGCCATGCTGCAGTCCTTTCTCTTGTATTCTCCTCTTGAGATTCAGGGTACACACACGTGCTCTTGGGATGATTTTCAAGCTGTTGGGTCTAGGACTCAAATCACAGTCAGCCATGTACCATACCACCTCTTGGCTCAATTTTACTTTATTTATTTATTTTTAATTGCTAGAGGGCACATGTTCGTGTCAGAGAGACATACGAGAAAGGAGAGGGAGAAGGTATGCCCCGCGGGTGTTATGATATCGCAATTCCTGCACCTTCCTTTTGGGGTTTGGGGCACGCTTGTACACATGCCTGGCATGTTTTTCAAGTGCGGGGACCAGGACATGAACAGTGGTCAACCACATGGGATCTGACTCCCTTAACTGCAAGGCTACAGGGCCAGTGCCCTGTTACAAATCTCAGTTTTTGTATTATATGTTCATGTATAAAATTAATTTTGAGTTAAGTTTTGTGAAAGATATAAGGACTATGTCTAGATTTGTTTGTTTGTTTGTATGTGTATCCAGTTGTTCTGTACCATTTATTAGAAAGACTATCTCTGGGGACCGGCAGATAGCGTATTAGTTATGTCACTGGACTCCCACATAGTTGACCGTGGTTCAAGGCCTGGACCCAGCAGCTTAAAATACATCAGGCATGTCCCCAGGATCCTGAGAGGAGAATGGAGGAGAAGGGATTGTGGCATGACTATCCCCCCCAGGGGGGTGATTCTTGCTTTCTGTCTCTCTCTCTCTCTCTCTGATGAGTACACATAGCCTATAGCAAAAATCTCTCTCTCTAAAAAAAAGAAAGACTATCTTTGCCAAATTGCCTTTGTCCTTTTGTAAAATTCAGTTGAATGTATTGATGTGGTTCTGTTTCTGGGCTCTCTGTTCTGCCCTGCTGATTGATTTGTCTGGACTTTTCATCAGTGCCTTGCTGTCTGCTTTATGCAGCTTCGTAGTCAGTGATGATGCGGGTAGGGTTTCTTTTGAATTTCCTTTCCTTTGATATTGTGTTGGCTATCTTGCATCTTTTTCCATATAAGCTTAGAATCAGTTTGGTGATATTCACAAAATAACTTGCTGGGGTTTTTAAATTTGGATTATCTTTAATTTATAGAGCAAGGTGGAGAGAACTGACACGAGGGTCTTCAACACATTTAGATCTTCATTGATTTCTTTCATGACAGTTTTATGGTTTTCCTCATAGAGGTACTTTCCTCATAGAGAGACTCTCTGATTGGGTCACTGGAAAAGTCGTGACACATTTTTGCATAGAGATGCACAGAAAAATGCATCATGACTTTTCCAATGACCCAATGTAAGTTTTCCTTATAGAAATACTCTGTGTGTGTGTGTGTGTGTATTTAGTTTTATGCTTTTTTCTTTTTGTTCTTCTTTTAGTGCTATTGTAAATGGTACTGTGTTTTTAAGTTCAAATTCCAACTGCTCACTGCTGATATATAGATAGGCACGTAATTTTGTGAATTTACCTTGTGTACTGCAACCTTGCTATAATGGCTTATTAGTTCCAGAACTTCTTTGCTACTGATTCTTTCAGATTATCTTCATAACTAATTATGTTACATGCCAATGAAGACAGATTTATTTCTTCTTCCGCAATCTGTTTGCTTTTATATCTTTTTTTTGACATATTCCATAAGCCAGTAGGATGTGAAATAGAAGTGATCAGTGGTGGCATCGTTGCCCTCTTCCTCAACTTAGGAAGGACAGTATCCAGGGTCTCATTATTAAGTGTTCTATTAGCAGTGGGATTTTTGGGGACATAGTCTTTATAAAGTTCAGGAAGTTTTATTCCTAGTTTGCTGAGCTTGATGTGTGCTGAATTTTGTCGGATGCCTTTTCTGCATCTTACATGATCTTATAGTTTTTCTTCTTTAGCCAGTTGATATGCTGGAGTACATTAGTTGATTTTTTGAATGTTGAACTTGCCTTTTATATGTCCCACTTGGTTATGGTACACAATTCTTTTTTTAAAAAAATTATTTTAATTGTATTATTTATTATTATTATTTTAATTTGCTTAGGGCATGTGTGCTCCCCAAAGACAGACAGAAAGAGATGGAAAGTGAGAAAGCAAGCTGCCGTATCTGAGACTCGAACTGTGGTCAGCCATGTGGATTCTAGAACCTTAACCACCATGCCATCTGCTGGCTCCCACAGTTCATTTTACTATATTGTTGGACTTTTTTCTTCTAGTCATTTTATTTTTTTACCTAGAAATTTTATTAAACTTTTTAAAATTTACAAATTATATGTATTTAAAATTTTTTCTTCTGTTTGCTTTTCTCGTCTTAAATCCTTTTCTGTATTTCTTTCTTTTTTTTAAGAGTGAGATATTTGCTAAGGGTACATGTGTTCACTGGAGAGACAGAGAGAGACAGAGAGACAGAAAGTGAGAAATCATCTCCCCAGGGGGGATGACAATGCCACAATCTCTTCTCCTCCATTTTCCTTTTGGGATTTTGGGCACTTATGCACACATGCCCGGTGTTAGTTTTAAGCCGCTGGTTCTGGGGCTAGAATTGCAGTTGACTATGTGAGAATCTAGTGATGTAACCATTATGCCATCTACTGGTACCGCTTTTCCTATATTCCTAATACCTGTGATTTAGAATAGTATTTCTAATAGCTGTGTTAAATTTCTTCATTCCTGGGCTTACTTCTGTCAACTGTTTCCCTTCTGATATGGATCAAAATTTGCCTCTTCATGTATCTCTTAGTTTTTTTATTGAATTCTAGACATTGCAAAAGTTATATTGTATGTTTGGATTTTGTTACCTTTATTTAAAACGTTCTGAAGTCTATTTTGTTTGGTAGGTAAATGAATGTTCAGGTTGATACTTTTCAGGCTTATTTTTTGAAGTTGTCTTTTTTTTTTTTTTCTTTTTTTTTTAAGAGAGATTTTTGCTATAGGGTGTGTGTGCTCATTGGAGAGACAGAAAGAAAGCGAGAAATCACCCCCTAGGGAGATGGCCACGTCGCAATCCCTTTCCCTCCATTTTCCTCTTGGGATCTTGGGCGTACATGCACAAGTGCCCATTGTGAGTTTAAAGCTGCCATGTCCGGGTCTTGAGCTGCAGTCGTAGTCCATTGACATAACCATATGCCATCTAACGGGTGGTCACTTCTGAAGTTTCTTAAGGCAAGTCTAGTGTAGCCTTCCATGTATTCTGACTAAACATGTATATATTATGCCATTTTTCTCTGCCCTCCACACTGCCTGTCCTTGGGTTCATAATTTCTATTTCATTATATATCTAAATTAAAAAAAAATCTTTTTAAAGGCTTTTTTTCATAGAGCTGGTATGCTCACCAGAAACAGAGACAGAGAGGAGAAAAGTAAGAAATCACCCTCCAGTGGGAATGGTCATGCCTTAGTCCCTTCTCCCCCATTCTCCTCTCAGGATTTTGGACATGCACACACATGGACCTGTCTTGATTTTCAAGTGACCAAGTCTGGGATTCAAACCATAGCTGACCACTTTAGTCACCATGCCACCTGTTGGCCCCCATGTCTCTTCCTTAATGTAATATAAACTTGTTAGAATTTTAGGCAAAAGAGAGAGATGTGATCTTGTAAGTATCTTAAGAAGATCGCACTGACTCTGGTGTGACTTGAATGAGGATGTGTATTGGTATGGAGTTCTCTTAAGAGGGTATTATGGGAGCCCTATCAAGAGATGATGGTGGTTTGTGTAAGTTTTATGGTAGTGAAGATAAAGAAAAGTGAATAGCTTTGATTTTTTTAAAACAAAGAAGTGGATACAATCTGAATGTCCATTCATAGTAGAATGGATACTGCTGCAGTTCACGTGTTCATTTGGGGAAATACATTACAGCAGTTTCAATGAGTGACTTGACAGCTATTGCTGTTGGGTATTTAATTCATTTACTTAGTAAGTGCTGTTTTGCATGTTATTCTATGGACACTGTGTCAGCACTGGAGAATCAGCAATGAAGACAGGCACAGATTTTGTCTTCATTTTTAATTTTTTTAAAGGATTATTTTATTTTACTTTACTCATTTATTTTAATTTGAACAGAGAGGGACAGAGTGTGTGTGTGTGTGTGTGTGTGTGTGAGAGAGAGAGAGAGAGAGAGAGAGAGAGAGAGAGAGAGAGAGAGAGAGAGAGAGAGAGAGAGAGAGAGAGAGAGAGAGAGAGAGAAAGTGAGAAAGCAAGCCTTCCCATTAGGTCCAGGACTTGAACTGCAGTTGGCTGTGTGGGAGTTCACCTGCCAGTCCCCTTGTCTTCATTTTCTCAAAACTAATTTTGCAGTGAACAGTGTAGAAATTGATTCAACTAAGAATCATTAATGTTCATTGTTCTCAGGGAACGAAATATTGTTTTGATACAGAATATAAACAGTTTAAAAGTGTCAAGCTATAGATTGTTTGCCAGTTTCAAAGAGAAAAATGACATATTTTTCTGTGAAGGAATTTAATGGAAACCATTTTAATCAAGTAATAAGACCTATCTTTATCATTAATGGTATCCATAGACTTTTTTCTTGCTAATAATGATGCACGAAAGATAATATATAACATTAACTATGTAATATTTTTAAAAAACTATTGAAATTCTGAATCTAATGAGTATTCAGATTAATTCAAATTGTGGATTGTTGTTTAAAACAAACAGCTAGGATTCTTAAAAAATATCACTGTTATGAAGAACAGCCTCCTTTTCCCCAAGGAAACAATAACAAAAACCTGAAAAGGCATGTGAACTATTTTGCATGAAAGGAACACAGAGACATGACAAACACCATGCGTAATACTCGATTTCCCTGTGATTCTAATGTACTTTCATCTGGGGATGTCCTTCCTGCCTGTATTAGATCTTTTTTCCTTAGATCTTTCATTTTTTTCTTCTCAGGGTCCATTACCCATTCCCAGGGCTTGTTCACTCCATTTAGAAGACTTTCCTACTCCCTGAACTATCTTTTATTTTCTCTTTACCCTGAAACTTTCTTTAGGAAATAAAGGCCTTGCAATTAATTATGGGTATTTCCCAACTGTTTTTAAAAGAAGAAAAGAAATAAAACAAAAACCCAAGCACAGTCCTTCTCTTTGATTCATGAAAAATTTTGATTAACACCATAAAATTAGGAATAAGACATTTCTTGGAAAATTTTCATTTTTTTCTTTCTTCTTACTATTTTTCCCTGAGTTAATATAGTCTATGGAGAGAAAACTGTTCTCTAGCATTACTTTAGAAGACAGCTCAAAAATTAGATTAGTTAATGGCACTGATTGCCACCGGTTTTCTGACCTCTGTCACCGCTGACACTCTCAACCTTTTTGTATTTTCTTGTTAGATTTTTGTCAGGGAATCTTGCCTTCTTGGGTCATGTGTATCCACAGGTCTGATGGTAAGTTGTTTCATTTTGAGGAGACCATATTGTCTTATTATAAATTGTCCTATTCTCTAATTACTTCTCACCTTTTCTGGACATGTAATAATTTCTTTTTGAGAAGTTAGTTTGTGTGTTTTGTTTTCTCAGCTAGTTCCTTGCAAGTAAGGGCAGTCTTACCTTGTCTTATGCTAGAACTCACAAGTCACTGTGTATTGCAGGTTTGTAGTATGCCATTCAGATGCGATGGTATTGGGTTCGGCAAACTGCACATTTCCTAATGCTCAGAGAGCACGGGGGATGATAGAGATTGGGGATGTGGCTAGCTCACCTCTCTGTTTCCTGCTGCATGGATAAGTAGTTTAGGATGGCGAATGGGCAAGTTGTTTTTTCCCCCAAAGGGAGATAAGTTTTATTTTTTTAGAGACCTTAAGGTGCTGTAAATGGGAGTTCACAGGCAATCCAGTTTCAGATTTTTAGATAGTGGTTCCTCCCTCTTCAAAAACAGGTTAATTCTTCTCTACCGATTGCAGTCCCGTTCCTTATGTCACGTTCATGGTAAGGTTGCAGCATCGTCCAAAACAGGTGCCGTTCTTGCTGCTCTCACGTAGGGCGGAAAATCGCACACAGTCTCACGCAAGCTCAAGACCCAAAGTATGTAAAGGCTTCCATGTTTTGCCCTCAATCTAAGTGTTGAGCCCTCTTTTCCATCCTGCAGATATTCCGTACTTCAGCTGCATTGGTCAGTCATTTCTCAGAGTTACTCACGCTTCCCGCCTTTGTTTTGTTTCTGTTCCTGCCTAAAATATGCAAATCCTGTCATCCTTCACAGGCTCATTTAAGCGACTCATTCTGTTCTATTAATATAATATACTTTTTCAAAGTCCCTTTTCTCTCTACCATCCTATGATTCTTTTCTCTTTTGAATTATTTGGTTTCTTACTCTCTCTCTTTCTGGATTGTAAGATTCCTAGTGTTAGAAAAGTATGTTATTTATCTTTCTTTCTTCTCATATTACTTAGCATTGTATTTTTTTTTTTTAAACTTTTTTTTTTTTTTTTTTGGGGGTTTTTTTTTTTTTTTCTGCTAT
>NW_006159515.1:4565100-4569100 GCF_000334495.1 Tupaia belangeri chinensis | reverse complement strand
CGGGTCCGGGACGCGAACCACGGTCGACTACGTGGGAGTCCAGCGACATAGCCATTACGCTAACTGCTGGTTCCCAGCATTGTATTTTTTAAAAGAATCATTTTATTTAACTTTATTTATTTACTTACTTATTTCAATTTGACCATAGAGGGACAGAGAGAGAGAGAGAGCGAGAGCGAGCGTGAGAGAGCGAGCGAGCAAGCCGCCAGGTCTGGGACTCGAGCCATGGTCGACCATGTGGGAGTCCAGCACCCTTAACCACCATGCCACCTGCCAGCCCACTTGGCACTGTTTTTAAAGTGCTATCCCACACGAATATAATAAACATAATTTTCTTTTTTTAGGTTTTTGCCATAGGATGTGTGTGTTCACGTGAGAGAGACAGAAGGCAGAGAGAGAAAGTGAGAAATCCCTTCCCATGGGGGAAGGCCAGGCCGCAGTCTCTTCTCCATTTACCTCTTGGGATTTTGGGCACTCACACACATGTGTCCAGTGTAAATTTCAAGCTCTGGGGTTGAGATTCAAAGTGTAGTCAGCCATTTGGAAATCCAGTGCCTTAACCACTATGCCACCTCTGAACATAAACATTTTAAAATAAATTAACTCTGAGGGGCCAACAGATGGTATAACAGTTATGTCACTGGACTCTCACATGGCTGACAGTGGTTCAAGTCGTGGACCTGGTGACTTCAAACTTACGCCGGGCATGTGCACATGCATGCCCAAGATCCTAAGAGGAGAATGGAGGAGAAGGATTGTGGCATGGCTATCCCCCTGCCACAAATGTGATTTCTCATTGTCTGTCTCTCTGGTGAGTGCCTGTGCCCTCTAGCAAAAATCTCAAACAAACAAACAAAAAAAGTATGTCTTTTTTTTTTTTTTTTTTTTTTGCTAAAGGGCATTTCTGCTCTAGGAGAGAGAAAGAAACAGAGAGGGAGAGACAGGGAAAAGGGAGAAAGCACTCACCATGGGTCTGGTCATGCTGCAATCCCTTCTCGTCCGTCTTTCCATCCTGTTCGCACACGTACCCTGCATGTATTCCAAGCCGTGGGGTCTGGTACTCGAATCATGCAGCTGGCCATGTGGGATACAGTTATCTCAGTCACCAGGTCACTGGCTGGCCCGTAGGTGCCCGCTTAGCTGAAATGAAGTTGAGGTGATGTTTTGTGGAGCAGGAGCCAGAGTTTGGTGACATTTGGGCCCTCCCTTTGGGTCTAAGTGTCCTCTAGCTAGAGTTTAGTGCTATCAAAGTGTCAGAGGCAGGGAAGGGTTCTTTAAGGCTCACTGACCTCTTCTTCAGAAAAGATCATAAAGAATTAGTCTCAGGGGAACTAGCAGTTAGCATAATGGCTATGTCACTGGACTCCCACGTAGTCGACCTCGGTTTGTGTCCCGGACCCGGTGGCTTAAAACTCATGCCGGGTGCGTGTGCGTGCGTGCCCAAGATCCCGAGAGGAGACTGGAGGAGAAGGGATTGCAGCGTGACCATCCCCTCTGGGGGGTGATTTCTCGCTTTCTGTCTCTCTGTCTCTGTCTGTCTGGCAAGCACATGCGCCCTATAGCAAAAACCTCTCTCAAAAAAAAAAAAAAAAAAAAAGAATTGGTCTCAGATTTGTGAGTGTCCATCTTGTTTTTAGCAAACCTCTAGAGAAGGAAACTTTACAACTTTTCATGATAAATTGCCATAGATGACTTGCTATCAGAAATATTGCTCCACAGTAACTACTCTATCTTACATAGCTAATGATACTTCTATGATTTTATTTTCCCTTATGAAACTTTAGCCGAAATTGTCCTTTGTTTTAGATCTTATGTTTTATTTTCATAGTACCTTGTTGAAGGAATGGAATTGTGCAGTAGCTTACCCATTGTGATCAGTGAGTCTTGGATCTTCTGCTCCAGCCCATAATATAACCGCTGTGTTTGATTTTCCCCATGCTGTCACATCCATTCTGCTGCTAAAGGTGTTGGGGTTCCCTGTGACTTTTAGATGAAAATACCTCAAGTGTCTGCAAAATCACTATTTTTGAAAAAAGGGAATTTAATTCATATGCATGCAAACAACACTTTTGGGGAATTGTACATTTGTGTGTGTGTGTGTATGAGCACACTTGCGCGTGTGTAACTAGGTGTCATGTAAGTTGCTTCTTAATATCTTTGGCTAATTAATAATGTATATCTACTTCTGTTTTTATAATTCACCGTCACATAATTTATTTATGTTTTCTTAGCTTTTATTTCATTACTGGGGAAAATGTTAGGTTTATTGATACAAGTAGCCTTTTTTCTTTTAAAAAAATTACACGCTCATTTTTAAAATGTATGTAAGATCATTACACTGATGTCATTCTCCTGACTCTAAAGAAAGGAACTTTTAAGTAAATTAGTTATTGTCTTCTACGTTATTGAACATGTGGTCAGTTGTCATGTTCATACATCCAGATGATCAAAGCCTGAACTTCTGTCTAATTCTTCCCTGCTGTTAGGGTACCCTGTCATGATCAAGGCCTCAGCAGGTGGTGGTGGGAAAGGCATGCGCATCGCTTGGGATGATGAAGAGACCAGGTGAGAGGCTGTCCAGAATACACTTTTGATGAAAATTGCAGTTCCCAGAGTTTTATTAAACTGACAGGTAAACAGATACCAAAAGCCTAATGGAGCAGATAGAATAACCATCTAATTTTTATTCTCGAGTGGGGAAAAATGGAGATTATGCAGACACTCCCTTATTTATATTTTGATAATGATTATATTATTATAGAAAGATTTTTACTTAAAAAAGACTTTATTTTTATGTGTATTTAAAAAATTACAGGCATGATTGTGTTTTCTAGGCAGAATCAGCTAACACTTGGCTCTGTAGTTGTGACTGTTGTCTAAAGATGAGCCAGTGGGGTTTAACAGCAGCCCTGATTTCATATACTTGCTTTCCTTCGCTAGTCCATAAAAGTGGTGAATTAGTTCTGTAATTGCACAGTGTGAATACGGTCTCTCTCTTTCGGAGTTTGAAATTACTGTGTGTGCTTAAATAATGACTTATTTTGACAAGGGTTTCTATGTTGCATCATTCTGCAAAAGGGATTCATGGCATAAACAGGGTTGGAAAGAAGAGATACACAATTGGGACTAGCAGTTGGCATAATTGCTATGTCACTTGACTCCCATGCAGTCGACTGCGGTTTGAGTCCCGGACCCGGTGACTTAAAACTCACGCAGGGAGTGTGTGCGTGTGTGCCCAAGATCCCAAGAGGAGAATGGAGGAGAAGGGATTGTGACGTGGCCATCACCCCTGGGTGATTTCTTGCTTTGTCTCTCTCTGTCTTTTGGCGCCTATAGCAAAAACCTCTCAAAAAAAAAAAAAGAAACACACAATGAAAGTAAGTGATGGGGACCAGCAGTTAGTGTAATGGCTATGTCGCTGGACTCCCATGTAGTCAACTGCGGTTCGAGTCCCAGACCCAGTGGCTTAAACTCACGCCGGGTGCGTGTGCATGCGTGCCCAAGATCTTGGGAGGAGAATGGAGGAGAAGGGATTGTGACGTGGCCATCACCCCTGGGTGATTTCTTGCTTTGTCTCTCTCTGTCTTTTGGCGCCTATAGCAAAAACCTCTCAAAAAAGAAAAAAAAAAGAAAAAAAAAAAGCGAGTGATATACTACTGTGGAACATAGGAAGTAATATAGTAAAAAGAATTGAGGGGAGAAGAAGCCGGGCCTTCAGAAGAAGGTTCCACATGGCTTCAGTGAACTAGATTTTTCAGGGAATGAAGATTTTCTACTGATAATTCAGCCTCCAACAAACGAGCTAGCGGCTGAACTTCAAGAATATGAAAGAAACACACCATCCATCAGATGACAAGAAATCACCACTGGATCACGAGAAATATGGGAAAACGAGAAAATACCTCTCCTCCAAGGGAAGAGAGTAACTCTTCTTCATCCACAAGCAGTTCGGTGAAAATCATGGAAATGTCTGATAAGGAATTTAGAGCATTCATAATGT
>NW_006159515.1:4542266-4563637 GCF_000334495.1 Tupaia belangeri chinensis | reverse complement strand
AATAACATGTTTGTTGATGTGCTTGATTGAGACAATATACAGTGTACTCTGGATGGAAAACCTCATTTTGTATGCTGTAATGATGTACAGTGAATGAATGCAAATAAATAAATTGAAATAAAAAAAAAAAGAGTTGAGGGAAGAGGCACAAGGAGTACTAGAGGGGATCCCCATTCTGAGCAGGGCCAGTGCAAGGAGGACCCAGTGGCTGAGGTGGTAACGCCGGCCACCTTGCCATGCTGGAAGCCATGAGTATGATTTGAATTCCAAGCTGACCTGAGAAACATACTGGCTCCCATGAGCACCCAGGGTTCTGAGCAACGGGAGGGCTGGGGAAGTGCACTGTGGTGAGACAGGGCCTACAGAGGGGCTTTCTCCCCACCTCTAGCTCCCTCAGGCATGCACACAGACTTTGAAGCATAAAACGTGGAGAGGGGATGTGCAAGGATGTAAGGATCCAGGTAAGGAAACAGCAAGTGCAGACGCCCTGAGGCAGGAGCACCTGGAGTGGTCAAGGGACAGTAGGACTGGGGGTGGAGGGAGGGAAGAGCAGGAGGAGATGTGTGAGGGGGCTTTGGATGTGGTGCAGGTAATTATGAGGCTCTTGTAGGCCATTCTTAGTGACGCAGAGAGATACTGGGAGAGGGATTATGTAGAAAGTCAACAAGGAACTTTTTCTGGCATCATTTGTACTTTTTTTTTTTTTCAATGTTTGCCAGAGAGTGTGTGTGTGTTCACTAGAGAGACAGAGAGAGAGCGCACGCGAGAGAGCAAGAAAACACTTCCCTTGGGGAATGCTCATATTTCAATCCTTTCTCCTGCTTTCAGGTTCCTGGACATGCACGTGTGCCTGGCATGTCTTTCAAGGAGCTTATTTGGGACTTGAACAACACAATTGGCCATGTGGGATCTGGCTCCCTTAACCATTAGGCAATAGGGCTGACCCTAAATTCCCCTTTCATTACCTACCAGGAACTGCTACCAGTCTCAGAAGGCTCCTTTCCTGAATCTTCTGTTGATTACAAGTGAGCACAAGCTTCTGCCCAAATTCAAGGAGAGAGGAATGAGACTCCATTTCTTGAGGAAGTGGCAAAATTTGTAGAAGAACACATAGAATGAGAGAGGTCCTTGTGACCATCTTTGGAAAAGACAATCTGCTATACCTTTTCATAGGAAAAATGGTGTAATAAAGATATAGAACACAACTTGCGACTTTGTAAGAAATTCGTATTTTATGAACTTTAATTTTTTTCTCAATTTTTTTTTTTTTTTTTTTGCTTTTGCTTGGTACTTATGTAGCAATTTCACTGAAAGCCTAATACTTATTTTTCATTACTCTTGGAATCTCACGTTTTCTGTCAGTCATTTCTCCAGGGCTATGGTTAGTAACATATTCCTATGTGGTGAGGATTACTCGTCACAGTTTTTTTTTTTTTTTGAGAGATTTTCACTGTAGGGTGCGTGCGCTCGCCAGACAGAGAGAGACAGAGAGACAGAAAGCGAGAAATCACCCCCCAGGGGGGATGGTCACGCCGCAATCCCTTCTCCTCCATTCTCCTCTCGGGATCTTGGGCACGCACACACACGCGCCCGGCGTGAGTTTTAAGCCACCGGGTCCGGGACACGAACCGCGGTCGACTACGTGGGAGTCCAGCGACATAGCCATTACGCTAACTGCTGGTTCCCTCGTCACAGTTTTTTGACAATAAGATTTGCTATGCTGCTTTTGATCTATGAACTTTTAAAAAATTATTCATTTAATTTTATTATTTTAAATGTGCTATAGGGCACATGCCCTTACCAGAGAGAGATAGAAAGAGAAGGAAAGTGAGAAAGTAAGCCTCCCAGGTCTAGGACTTGAACTGTAGTTGGCCATTTGAGAGTCTAACGCTCCAACCACCACACAACCTGCTGGCCCCTGATCTGTTAATTTTATTTTAGAGTTTGGTATTTTCAAAAATCACTATCTCCATTCATATATTGGGCATTCTTTGATAAATCCTTGTTGGTGAGTAAATGGCATATTGATTCAAAATATGTTTATATAATTGAGAAAAAAACATACATAAATAATTTTCTACTGAAATAGTGTTCTCTCCAACTTGACAAATAAACTACCTCCGAAATCTTGTTGAGATTAACCAAGGTATGACACTATTTAATTTAAATTAATTTATTCATTCATTTATTTTTTAGTTTGACCAGAGAGAGACAAAGGGTAAGAGTGAGAGAGAAAGGAAATGAGAAAGCAAGCCACAGGATTCAGGACTTGAACCCTGGCTGGCCATGTGAGAGTGTCCAGCGCCTTAACCACCACGCCACCTGCTGGTCCCCAGACACTATTTAATTTAATAATACATAGTCTTCATAATAAAAAGTTGTACTTTATCCCCTGTTCATATGAAAAAATCAAAACTACAAAAAAATTTGGTAGAACAGTTCAGTGAATACCTATATGTTTATCTTCTAGCGTGACCAACTGTTGATGTCATTTAACTATGGCTCTATTGCGCCAGCCCTGAAAGATTTAAAAAATAATAATGTTTGCTGTTATTGTATGATAAACTGGAGTGAGACCCATGAAGATTGTTGAAAGTGGACTTAGATATATTCAAAATTTCTTTCTTTTTGCTATCCAAATTTAAGTGAAATATATGGTATGAATGGAAGGTTGATCATGTCTGTGATTTTGAATATAGATTTTAGACACTGTGAGGAGTTTCTGTTTCTTTTCTGTATTCCTAGCACCTAGAGTATATACCAGTATATACCAGGTCAGTAAACATTCTGTGAATGAATGTATAACAGAATGTAACAAATGATGTACTTAATGCAGTTTTCCACGAGTTCCAAGATATGTTGATGACACTTTCAGACTTGGTCCTTTTCTTATTTTGGTGACTTTGATTTTTTTGCTTTTGGTGTTTTTGATTTAAATGCTAAATGAAAGCTCTCAATCATTATAGCAGAGATAAACTGTAAAGTGCTCTGCTTTTTCTTTGTGAATTATTATATCCCAACTAATAAAAAGTTGGTTATATGGCACTGAAAACCATGATTCATTGTGCCTCTAGTTTCTCTGAAGCTTGTGGTCTCCTGAGCTCTAAACTCCATTCCCTTAAATCAAAGATGTAATGGATGACTACAGAAACCTAATACTTTTTCTCTGAGAAACAGGTGATTTTGCGATGTTTTGAAATTTGCTTTGGAGCCAGTGTTTACCTGTAGTGTAGTAGGTTACAAGCACAAAACAGACACATCAGATAGTTATTGTACTTCTCATGTTGCCGGTGGCCTGTGGTGAATTAAAAGACTGGAGGAATTTGGTTTTAATGTTGCATTTAAATACCAGTACTTAATCTGAAGATCAAGAAAGTGTTTATTAGATGTAAAAAGAATTAAATTTTACATTCCAAATATATCAGTGAATGGAAAATAACAATTAGCCTTAGGTAAGCAAGTTGAGCTTTTGATAGACTGGCCAAATAAGCTAATTTTATTTGAATTTAGTAAGCATATTTTAAAATAATTTAAATTATGATAAGTTGGGAATAAAATAGATACTGAAATAATTAAATTCATATTTATATTTTTTAATTGTACTTTTCCTTTTTAATGATTAATTTGAATAATTTTAAAGAAGATTACATTGTAATGACCTGTGTGGGAGTGTGGAAGATAACTGAATTTTAAGGCATATATTAAAAATATCAGTGGGGGACCAGCAGTTGGGGTAATGGCTGTGTTGCTGGACTCCCATGTAGTCGACCATGGTTCAAGTCCTGGACCCAGTGGCTTAACTCATGCTGGGTGCACGTGCGTGCGTGCCCAAGATCCCGAGAGGAGAATGGAGAAGGGGTTTCGGCATGGCCATCCCTCCTGGGGGGTGATTTCTCGCTTTCTGTCTCTCTGTCACTCTGTCTTTCTGGCAAGTGCACGTGCCATATAGCAAAAACCTCTGAAAAAAAAAATCAGTGGGACCAGCAGATGGCGTAGCAGTTATGTCGCTGGACTCCCATGTAGTTGACTACTGTTCGAGTCCCAGATCTGGTGGCTTGAAACTCACCCCGGGCCGGTGTGTGTGAGTGTCTAAGATCCTGAGAGGGCTGTGTTTGCCTAATGAGTCTGACTGTGTTTCCTTTTTCCTTCATAGGGATGGTTTTAGGTTTTCATCTCAAGAAGCTGCTTCTAGTTTTGGTGATGACAGACTGCTAATAGAAAAGTTTATTGATAACCCTCGTCATATAGAAATCCAGGTTGGTGTATTTTCAGCTGTTTTTTTAAAATTTTTATGCTTAAAACCACATAATTTAATCCTGTTGGAAACACATCCTTTCAAGTCAGATGATTGTGACTTGTTTTGGTATGTTTGAAGGGTATAAAATAATTGATCCCATGCCACCAAGATCTGGTATACACATTTGTTGTCAAAGTACTAGGATGTTGGTTGGGATGGAGAATGATATAAAAACCCACCCTGAAAGAGGAGAGGTAACAAGATATCTGATGAGGCTAAAGATATCCCACCTCCAGAGCCATTCTGAGACTGGGCCATCTGGGGGCATTTTAAAATGAAGAGACTGACCTGGACTCCTGTGTCCTTTCAGTCCACCGTGTGTCTGCGTGCCTGGCAAGGTGTTCTGTAAGGAGCTGGTTGTGTGGAGATAAATAAATTTTTAAAAATTCAGATTAAAATTTTTATCTAACTGTTAAAGTAGTTGCAGGGATGTGGATTTCAGCCACACGAAATAGATTTTTAAAAAATAAAACAGGGAGGAAGATGCCAAGCCTCCTGAAGTTTGTGTTTGCTGGCTAGAAATGCCTTCATGCCAGTTTTATATGTTATGATGTGAATTGAAATGTAACAATTAAAGTTGATCTAAACAATTAATTTAGAAACTGTTTGATATCAAGTGTATTTTTATCTTAAATTGGTGTGGGTAGAGAACCAGAAAATTAAATTAAAGATTATTTGCAGGCCTTGTCTCTTTTGATAGAGGCATAATATTACAAAGGAATAGTATTTTTTTTTTTTTTTTAGAGGTTTTTGCTAGAGGGCGTGTGCGCTCGCCAGAAAGACAGAGAGAGAGAGAGAGAGAGAGACAGAAAGCAAGAAATCACCCCCCACCAAGGGGAGTGGACACACCACAATCCCTTCTCCTCTATTCTCCTCTCGGGATCTTGGGCACGCATGCACACATACTCCGTGTGAGTTTAAGCCATTGGGTCTGGGACTCGAACTGTGGTCGACTACATGGGAGTTCATCGATATAGCCATTATGCCAACTGCTGATCCCAAGAAAGTCATAGTTTTCTTTTTTTAAGTTTAATTATCACTTTACATAGATATTATTTATAACTAAAATATCATACCCTCAAATTTTTCACAGTGGGGAGAAATATACAAACATATATAATGAGTTGGTAGTCTAAAAATATTGAAAATAATGTATTTTTTTCCTGAAGCTAACACTTTGTTTTTGTTTGTTGGTTTTTGTTTTTAAATTTTCTAAATTGTGTATATGTATATACATATATATATATATATGTATATGACAAAATCCAACAATTTTAAGTGTATAATTTAATAAAATTATTATTATTTTAGACTTTTGCCATAAGGTTTGTGTGCTCACCAGAGAGTATGACAGACAGAGGAAGAGGGAATTGAGGAATCATTCCCCCCAGGGGGATGGCCATGCCACAAGCCCTTCTCCTCCATTGTCCTTTTAGGATTTTGGGCATGCACATCTCATGTTCAATGTGAGTTTCAAGCCACCAGGTCCAGTACCTGAACTGCAGTCAACTATTTGGGAGTCCAGCACCTTGACCACTATATCTCCTGCTGACCCCGACTCTCCCTTTTTGAAGTGTACTTACTTACTTCTTCCATAAGTCATAGAGAAAGAGACAGAAAGTCAGAGAAACAGCACTCTCAATAGTGTCTTGATGCCACATTCTTCCCCAGCCTCAGTAAGCCCTGGACTGTAGGCACGTACATGCCAAGGGCACCTGGGAAGATCTCCAGTCACAAACTGGGAACCTTCCCATGTGGCTCAGCCTTGCAGAACTTCATGTCTCACGGTCGCACCACTGTCTAGTCTGTCTGGCCTTTTTATGGTTTAGGTTCAGAAACGACACAGAGTGACTTATGTTGCATTTTGCAAGATATTTGACCAGCCTAGAGGATTGTTGGGTGGGATTATACAAGGGTGGGAATACCAGGAATTGTGCTATATTGGGGGCCATCTTTGGACACTACCACAGCCTATTCTTCTTGCATTGGTCATGTAGTTCCATAAAGAGAATATGCATGCCTTCCTTCCAATACCAAGGCCTCGTCTTCAGATTGGACTAGATGAGACTTCTTGTATTTGGTCAAGAGCAGTTCTGATGTAGACCGCTGAATCAGATTGGACTAGATGAGACTTCTTATATTTGGTCAAGAGCAGTTCTGATGTAGACCGCTGAATTTAATGACAATATACAGCCATCTATCCATCATACAGTGATGAGAAAAAGGCATGGCATTGCAATAAATACCCCCATTCAACAAAATGGAAAATGGGAGGCAAATAGTAGTCACTTGCTCTTACCAAATGAAAACTAGCAATTGGAGCTGAGAGATCCCTTAGGAGTAACTGATCTGTTGCAGTGTTTCTGGTGATAGATGACAGTGGCCTGGATCAGGGTGCTGGCAGAAGAAGTAGATGATGTGTGTTTGAATTCTCAATATTTTATGAAAATAGACCAGATTTTCTAATAGTGGGATGTGATATGTAAGAAAAAAAAAAAGGCATCAATGATAATGTTAAGATTTGAGAAATTATAAGAATGGTACCCTCTTTTACTGAAAAGACTGTGGAATTTACCTATTTTGGGGAGGTAATTATATTATGAAGTTGGAAAAATAAAGGTGGCGATATCCGTTAGATATTAAATATAGGGGTTGAATAGCGAGTTGGATATTTAAGTCTGTAATTTAGGGGATTAATTTAATTTGTCCTTCCTTTAAGATCCCAGGGGCAGAATTAATTTTTTTCTTTACTATAGTTCCCATCTGGCACCTGTTCATGTTACTGGGAAACCACTTACATTTTTTACCTTTAGCTATCTGCCTTCCCTGACAGTTCATGAAGTCCTTGAGAGGTCAGAGTCTGGGTTTTACTCATTTGCTGTTCCCAGCAACCAGATCACTGTCTTTTATGTCAGTAATACTCAATAAGTGTTTGTTAATTTGTGTTAAGTAATTTTATATCTGCATTACATTTTTAGTTTAATTAGCCATGGCATATAGTCTGAATGATATTTTTAAACATAGGTGAAAATATTTCCCACTGATTTAAATAGGCAACACAGATGTTTTCCTGTATCTGATCTGTACTTGGAAGTTTTTTGTACTTACATTCCTTTAGTTTTCATTCTTTATGTACATTAGATCATTTGTGTACATGATGAGGATATTCAGCAAGAAGTCATCACCCCTCTCACTGTGTCTCCAAGTCCCTAGGTTGCCATCCCGAAATAGAAGCCTACTGCTACTTCTTGAATACTCATCCCTAGTCTATGTATATAAATGTATGTCACCTGTTAACTTTTACCTTTTTTTTTTTTTTTTAAATTTTTGAGGGTGTTTGTGCTCTCTGGAGAGGCAGAGAGAGAGAGAAAGAGAAAAAGCATCCCCCCATGGGAAATGCTCACACTTTTCCCTCGTTTTCCCTCCATTTTTCCCTCGTTTCAGGATTTTGGGCACACTTGCACATATGGCAGGCAGGGGTTTCAAACCACCAGGTCCGGGACTTGAACTGTGTTGTCAGTGTAGTGAGATCCAGCCACTTTAACTACCAGACCAGGTGCTGGCCTGTCACTTAATAATTTTCCCATGAGCAGTCTCATTCTATGTCTTTTCTTATACTGACACAGCCCTGGCAGTGTGACTGGCCTCTCTATGCAGTTTATTTTAAAAGAATCATGTATTTAATTTTATTTATTATTATTTAAAAATTTGTTGTAGGTCATGTGCTGCACTCACCAGAGGGAGATGGGGGGTGGGGCGGGGAAGTGAGAAAGCAAGCTGCCAGATCTGGGACTCAAACCACATTTGTCCATGTGGGAGTCCAGCGTCTTAACCACCATATCACCTACTGGCTCTGAGATTTTATTCTTAAAAATTAATTTTGTAATTTTTTTTTAGAATTATTTAATTTTATTTATTAATTCATTTATTTTAATTTGACCAGAGAGAGAGACACACAGAAAGAGGAAGAAAGTGAGAAAGCAAGCTACCAGGTCTGGGAGTCGAACCGTGGTCAGCCATGTGGGAGTGTCCAGCGCCTTAACCTCCACACCACTTGCTGGTCCCCAACTTTGTAGCCTTAAATTAGCTATTCATTTTATAGCTTGCTCTACCTGCTGTAACTATGATCCATTTTTATTTGATATATTTTTAGCAGCCTTATAAAATATTAGGATAATATTATATGCTATTTATAATGCATGAAGAAGCAGAATGACCTGCCCAGGAAAGGTAGACAGCTGTTTGGAGCTAAAGTTAGTGCTAGGCAATAGGTTTTAGCTCAGTCCATTTGTATGTACATTGAGAAATATACAGCCACTCTTTAATCCTAAAAGTAGATAATGCATTTGTGAAAATCAAACATTATAGGCAAAAACAATGAAAAGCCCATTTTCAGTTTTCTAGATTTAGCTATTGAAGATACATGATAAGTGTGAATTTCAGATAAACAGTGATTTTCTTTTTTTTAAGGGCAGGTATTGTCCAATGCAGTTTTGTTGATATATATTAGTAAAAAATTATTTATCCTAAAGTTAAATGTAACTGAGTGTTTGTATTTTATCTGGCAATCTCAACTTATTTCCCATTATTATAAATGGGAAAAACCATAATGTGTTATATGTTAACCCTAGACCTTTTAGCAGTTTCCTATAGCAAAATTAAGCCCCAGTAAAGATATGTAGATCTACATATAGATAGCAGATTACGTATTAGATGTAAATGCATAAAACATTACTTTCTGATCAGTGCCGTTTAATAATGTTAGTAACAAATGGATGTCTGTCCTAATGGGGGTGCACTCTCCTGAGCACTATCGACATCCAGAACATACAGCCCCATAACGCCACTATGTGCTTTACAGCATTTTCTCCCTGCGCTTGCCAGAGAGAGAGAATGTGCACCCCCAAGGGGAGTGGTCGTGCTGCGATCCTTTTTCCTTAATTTCTCCCCATCAGGATTTTGGGTGCTCAGGCACATGTGCCTTGTATGTTTTTCAAGCTACCAGGATGGGGATTTGAACTGTAGTTGACCATGCATGATCAGGCTCCCCATGCACAGGGGTTAATCTCTGTGCTATAGGGCCAGCCTCCCCTAATCTTTTTGATAGAAATGTTTTCCTGGGTGTTGAATGGTGGCACAGTGGTAAAATGCGACATTCTGCAGAGCTGAGCCAAGATTCCAAGTTTGTGCCAGATATTTTCCTTAGGCCAGGGATGCGTGCGCCCTTGGCTTGGGGCTAAGGCTGGGGGGCGATTTGGGGCCATGTGGGGGTTATGCGTGCAGTCTTTTCTCTCTCTGTCTCTCTCTTCTTGTCCCTATTATTTCTTACTCATGGAAGAGGTAAATAAGTAAACTTAAAACATGTTTAGTTGAGAGCTGGTATGTGGTGTGGTGGTTGAGGTACTGAATCTCACAGGGCTGACTCTGCTGTTCAAATCCCAGGTCTGGAGGCTTGAGAGCCATGATGGGCACCTGTGCATGCGTGCCCAAAATCTCAAGGGGAGAATGGAGAAGGGATTGTGGCATGGTTATCCTCTTGGTGGTGTTTTCTCACTTTCCCTGTCTCTCTGTCTCTCTCTGGTGGACACACTCACACTATAGAGAAAAAGAAAAAGAATAAAGTTTTGTTGAATTTTGGGGTTGTAAATATAAAGATTTTCCTCTCCTAGGTTGTATGCTGTCAGCATCCATCAAACACCTGTTCTCTATGCCCCTCCCTCATTACCTTCTTCTCCTATTAACATCAACCAAAGAATGTTTTTAGAGGTATATATGTTTTGTGGGATTTGAGTATTAAAAACCAAGAGATGTCATGTGGGGGAAATGTTAACTGGGCCCATACTTGAACGGTGTGACTGTGAGTTTTTTCAATGGTACTGCTGTTCTAGGTTTTAGGTGATAAACATGGGAACGCTTTGTGGCTTAATGAGAGAGAGTGTTCCATTCAGAGGAGAAATCAGAAGGTGGTGGAGGAAGCACCCAGGTAAGAGTCTCTCTCAAACATTTATAAAAGAGCCTAATTTATGTATGTATTTTTCATTTTATTAGCTAAAATGCCTTTAATGGTCATGTAGAGTCTGGTAATGTACATTTATTTATTTATTAAAAATTTATTTTATCTAATTAGTTTTTATTATTTTTTAATTTGACCAGAGAGAGAGAGAAAGTGAGAAAACAAGCTGCCAGGTCCAGGATTCAAACTGTGGTTGGCCATGTGGGAGTCCAGTGCCTTAACTACCATGCTACCTTCCAGCCCCTATATTTATTTATGTTTTTCAATTTAAAAAATTTTTATTTTGGGGCTGGCAGATAGCATAATGGTTTTGTTGCTGGAATTCCATGTACTCGACCATGGTTTGAGTCCCAGACCTGGTGACTTAAAACTCACACCAGGTGTGTGTGTGTGTGTGTTTGCCCAAGATCCCAAGAGGAGAATGGAGGTGAAGGGGTTATGACATGGCCGTCCCTCCTGCACAGTGTTTTCTTGCGTTCTGTCTTTCTGGTGAGCGCACATGCCCTATAGCAAAAATCTTTCTCCAAAAAATAAAAAAATAAGTAAATAAAAATACGTATTTAACTTTTTTGTACATTCAATCACTGTATATCATTGCAGCTTGCAAAATAAATTTTCCCAGCACGAGTACACTGTATATTAGTCCAGTTAAAGATATTAAAAATTTGTTACTTGATCTTCCTCACTAATTTAGGGTATAGAAGTGAGAGATTACTTGAGAAAGAAAGGAGTTTTTATTAGAGGAGAAAGTGACTTCTACAGGCCTGTAGGTGATACAGAAAGGGATGCGTGCGCCCTTGGCTTGGGGCTAAGGCTGGGGGGCGATTTGGGGCCATGTGGGGGTTATGCGTGCAGTCTTTTCTCTCTCTGTCTCTCTCTTCTTGTCCCTATTATTTCTTACTCATGGAAGAGGTAAATAAGTAAACTTAAAACATGTTTAGTTGAGAGCTGGTATGTGGTGTGGTGGTTGAGGTACTGAATCTCACAGGGCTGACTCTGCTGTTCAAATCCCAGGTCTGGAGGCTTGAGAGCCATGATGGGCACCTGTGCATGCGTGCCCAAAATCTCAAGGGGAGAATGGAGAAGGGATTGTGGCATGGTTATCCTCTTGGTGGTGTTTTCTCACTTTCCCTGTCTCTCTGTCTCTCTCTGGTGGACACACTCACACTATAGAGAAAAAGAAAAAGAATAAAGTTTTGTTGAATTTTGGGGTTGTAAATATAAAGATTTTCCTCTCCTAGGTTGTATGCTGTCAGCATCCATCAAACACCTGTTCTCTATGCCCCTCCCTCATTACCTTCTTCTCCTATTAACATCAACCAAAGAATGTTTTTAGAGGTATATATGTTTTGTGGGATTTGAGTATTAAAAACCAAGAGATGTCATGTGGGGGAAATGTTAACTGGGCCCATACTTGAACGGTGTGACTGTGAGTTTTTTCAATGGTACTGCTGTTCTAGGTTTTAGGTGATAAACATGGGAACGCTTTGTGGCTTAATGAGAGAGAGTGTTCCATTCAGAGGAGAAATCAGAAGGTGGTGGAGGAAGCACCCAGGTAAGAGTCTCTCTCAAACATTTATAAAAGAGCCTAATTTATGTATGTATTTTTCATTTTATTAGCTAAAATGCCTTTAATGGTCATGTAGAGTCTGGTAATGTACATTTATTTATTTATTAAAAATTTATTTTATCTAATTAGTTTTTATTATTTTTTAATTTGACCAGAGAGAGAGAGAAAGTGAGAAAACAAGCTGCCAGGTCCAGGATTCAAACTGTGGTTGGCCATGTGGGAGTCCAGTGCCTTAACTACCATGCTACCTTCCAGCCCCTATATTTATTTATGTTTTTCAATTTAAAAAATTTTTATTTTGGGGCTGGCAGATAGCATAATGGTTTTGTTGCTGGAATTCCATGTACTCGACCATGGTTTGAGTCCCAGACCTGGTGACTTAAAACTCACACCAGGTGTGTGTGTGTGTGTGTTTGCCCAAGATCCCAAGAGGAGAATGGAGGTGAAGGGGTTATGACATGGCCGTCCCTCCTGCACAGTGTTTTCTTGCGTTCTGTCTTTCTGGTGAGCGCACATGCCCTATAGCAAAAATCTTTCTCCAAAAAATAAAAAAATAAGTAAATAAAAATACGTATTTAACTTTTTTGTACATTCAATCACTGTATATCATTGCAGCTTGCAAAATAAATTTTCCCAGCACGAGTACACTGTATATTAGTCCAGTTAAAGATATTAAAAATTTGTTACTTGATCTTCCTCACTAATTTAGGGTATAGAAGTGAGAGATTACTTGAGAAAGAAAGGAGTTTTTATTAGAGGAGAAAGTGACTTCTACAGGCCTGTAGGTGATACAGAACCTGCAGGTATCTCATAGACTCTCTGGGATATTTACTTTCTGGGCTCTTATGTTGGTGAAGGTTTCATGACTTTGATACTGAATTACCCTACCATGAACAGACCGCTGGGGCATGATTTGTGGAACTCCCTTGACTTACTGCATTCATGTTGGGACCTCTCTTGGCTGCTGTTACTGATTTGGGTAATGGTTTGTCCCCCCAGAGGTTTATGTTTTGAACTTTGGTCCCCAATATAATGGGATTGGGAGGTGGTGAGGCCTAGTGGTTAGGATTGTATCATGGAGGTATCGGCCTCATGAACTTAAGGTTAATGCTGTCTCTTGAGAGAATGAGTTCTAGCTCTTGTGAGAGGGTGTTAGTTCTTGCCAGAGCAGGTTGCTGTGAAAGGAGGCCACTTGCCCCAGATGCTCTCTCTGCATGTTCCCATCATCCTCTCTGCTTTGTCAGCTCTATTGTGACACAGACTGATACCAGCCCTATCCCTTTGGCTTTCCACCACAAGAATTGTGAATCAAATAAACCCCTGTTTTATAAATCTCCCAGTCTCAGGGATTTCTGTTAGCAACGCCTTAATAGTTGAAGATGGCCACCTTTCATGTGTTGCTATAGCAATTTCAGAGCCTCATTTGTAATTCACTGCTAAGTTAGTATTTATATATATATATTCTGCTACTCCCATGTTCTCAGAAATCCCCTGTTGGGTGAACATAGTTCCTTTGAATGACCAGGAACTAAGAAATATAGCCAATTGTAGCTTCATCATCATAGCCAGCCTTAATCTAATGCTTGTATATTAATTGTTTCTGAAAAGGATAGTTGTGAATGTGAATGAAGGTTTTTTTTTAAGAATTGTTTATCCCATCTTAATTATTATTTTTTTTTACTTACTATAGGGCACATATGCTTATCAGAGAGAGAGACATAGAGAAAGAGAGAGAAAGTGAGAAAATAAGCCACCAGGTCTGGGACTAGAACTATGGTTGGTCATGTGGGAGTCCAGCACCTTAACCACCATACCACCTGCCAGCCCTAGTGAGTGAATTTTTAATCATAGATCATTAAAATTAAACCCTTCTTTAGCTATATTAGTTTTTTAAAACTATGACATGGCATAATGATTTTGAAACATGGTCCTGAGTCCTTTGCAATTTCTCCCATGGAGTGGAGAGGGGAAGGCTCTGTGTCTCTCTTTGTGACATGGGACTGTGTGACTACTGACCTGTAGAATACACAGAAGCCACACTAAACCAGAGTTCGGCCCAGGCCTCATGAAACTGCCAGCTTCCACTTCTTGTTTCTGGGGATGCTTACATTTAAAAGCAGCATTATTCACGATTGCTAAGACATGGAACCAAACCAAATGTCTATGAACTGATGAATGGATTGGAAAAATGTAGCACATATACTCTATGGAATACTACTCAGCCATAAAAAAACAACAAGACCCTGGCATTCAATAGAAAATGGACAAATATAGAAGATTTGCTGCTGAGTGAAGCAAGCCAGGCTATGAAAGAGAGACATCGTATGTCTCCACTTAATGTATACCAACTGTCATCACTCTGTGGTTGAAACTGAGTAGTTGGAGGACATAAAAACATTGAAAATGGCTGTAGATTCTGGAGACAGTATGGGAGGAAGTTGGGAGGAAAGGAGAGTGTAAGGAAGGAAATTATGGAAGAAAATAGGGAAGAAGGGCATTTATGGGATATGGAAGTGGGTTATTATTGGTTAATGAAAATATGTTTATTATCCTCAACTGGACTGGTGTGAAGAGTGTTCATATTTGGTAAATCCAACTTATAAGCAAGTGATGTATAGTGATTAAATGTATAAAATAAAATATAATAATAATAATAATAATAATAATAATAATAATAATAATAAAAAGCAGCCAGCAAGCTGTGAAGAACTGCCCCTTAGCCTACCTCCAATGGGCCAATCCTTACCTCATGGACTAACACCAGGACATGAGAAAGAAAGAAGAAAAGGCAAGGGATTGCCTTCTCTGTGCCTTTAGGAAGGATCCTGGAAGCTACCAGTGCTGACTGTTGGCATTGATCTGGAGTTAGGCACTGAGCTAGGGAGGCTTGGAAATGTCTTTTGCATAAGCAGCCATGTACTCAGCTAAAATCCATTTAGTGTGGAAGAGGAGGAGAAATAAGCAGCCATGTACTCAGCTAAAATCCATGTAGTGTGGAAGAGGAGGAGAAAGGCTCCTGGTAGTCGTCTCTGACACTCTTCTTTTGCAATTTTGTGTTTTCTTGTCTGCCCTATCACTTCTAATTCAATTTAGTTTTTTTTTTTTTATTCAAAACTTACTTGAGTCATGTCTGAGATGGAAGTCTTTCATAGACTAGGAGCCTTGAATCATGATTTTCATGTGGTTTCTTCTGTCTGTAAGTGTAAACTTTCCATGTGAAAAATCTCACCTGTGGGAGGCGGGGAGAGGAAAATTTAAAGCAATGGGAATTAAAATGAAAAACCTAGAAGTGAGGATTAATATGACTTGATGTGGACATGTCTGTTTTGAAATATTAAAGTACATGGGATGTGTGGTTTTCAGTTCCTAGAGTAAGAATCTCTACTGTATCGTGAAGGCAATACTCAGGTTCCTCCTATCCTAGAGTGTCACTGGATAGAGCAGACAGGGCAAGAACAGAGTCTTAATCAACTACCCGAGACTCTCTAGTAAAAGATCTGACGTTACTGTCTGGTTGGATTCCCTTCTTGTATTATTTTTTATAGCTGGTTATTGTTGAAGTATCATCCACACCTATACCCATTAAGTTAATGCAGACCTGTTTATTTATAATAAGTGGATAAGGTTCGTAACATCTGAATCCATTGAGTATTCTATCACCCAAAACCAGATAATAGGAAATACTTTTCCCACCTGTGAAGTAGTCTCACCTGCTGCCTCCAGTCCAGCATGAATCTGCTCAAAGCTCTAATCTATAATAACTAGTGGTTCACGTGAAATAAAAATAAAATACAAATGTTAAAAGATATGAGATTACATGCAGCTGAACCAAGAATGTGAGGAACGAGACAGGAAAATGACTGGCTCCTTGGCAAAAAGGAAGAAAAAGTGGGAGAAGGATTATAGTTGAAAAGAATCTTAAGATAGAAAAAAACAATCAAATGCAACATCTGGACCCTTGTTGGATCCTGATTCATAGAAATCAGCTGTATAAAGACATTTAGGATTTAATTGGGTAAATTTTGTTGCAAACTAGATATTAAATGATATAAAGAAGTTCTTGAGGTCAGCAGGTGGTGTGGTAGTTAAGGTGCTGGATGCCCACATGGCCAACTGTGGTTCCAGTCCTGGACCTGGTGGCTTGAAACTCACGCTGCATTTGTGTGTGTGCATGACCAAAATCCTGAGAGGAGAATGGAGGAAAAGGGGTTGCAGTGTGGCTATCCCCACCGTCGGTGATTTCTCACTTTCTCTCTCTCTCTGTCTCTCTCCAGCAAGTGCATGTGTCCTATGAAGAAAAAAATCTAAGAAAAAAAAGTTATTAACTTTTTAAGTGTGATTGCATTACAAAAAGGTACTGATGTCATGAACACAGAAGGGAAGTTTTTACAGATGAGTTGAATCCTAATTTGGGATTTGTTTTAAAATAAAAATAAAGGGAAGGTGGGCAAGATCGAGAAGAGGTCACGTAGCGTAGCTAAGTCAAGAGTGGCTGTAATGAACAATTGCTGTGTGGGAGAGAGACACATTTGCAAACCCACTGTACTATTCTCAACACAACTTCTACACCATGTCATCTGACTGTTACTCATTTAAGAATAACTTTAATCCACAAGTAGAAAAATAGATACTATTTTGTTTCTCAAATCCAATCTTGCTTAGGAGCAAAATCCTTAAAAATGCAGAAGGGATTTGATAAGTTTTTTTCAGGGCTTGTTGAAAGCATTTTTACTTTATTTGCCTGCTAGAAAGTAATTTTAGTATTTACTCTTAGGGTTTATTAGTTGTACTGTCATTTCTTGTTATCTGTGGCCGTTATGTTTTGTAAAGGCACTGTGAACAATGAGTTAGTAAACACTGATCCCATACTCCTGAGGTTAGGTTTCTGCAAACCTCTCTTCATAGCATTTAATTTATTTAATATCTGTTGCTGATTCACTAACATTGATCTCACATTCCTGGCAAACGAGACTATCACCCATGACTGAGTGAAGCTTATCTCATGTCTGTTTCCATAAGGCACCCACAGCCTCACTCCGCTTGGTAACACCAGACGGCAGTGTAGCACAAAGCGTGGGGACACACACACACACACACACACACACGTTGTTGGGAAGGCCATGACGCATTTTTCTGTATAGAGAAATACATTATGACTGTCCTAACAACCTAATATAATTATATAAATATATAATTATATTATGTAAATATAAATATACATATTACATATTATATAAATATATAATTTTACTATACAAACATATGTGTATGCATGTATGTGTGTGTATATACATATACACATCAATTTGTTACTCATAGGGTATATGCCCTTGCTGGAGAAAGAGAAAGAATGAGAAAACACCTCGCAGGGAGAATGCAATCCTTCCTTCTCCACTCTCCTCTCGGGATTTTGCTGATACATGCACAGGTACCTGGTGTGTTTTCCAAGCCACCGAGTCTGGGACTTGAATCATGCAGTTGACCCTGTGGAATCCAGCTGCCTTTACCACCATGCCACTGGCTGGCCATTGGGGGTTGTTTTAAACAGCAAGATCATCGAAACAAACAATCCCAGAAAAATGTCAAAAACATGGCACTAGAGAAGGACTAGTGTGAACACTGAAGTGAGAAAGCAGAGGATGTCCTTGCTCAGCTCAGGCTGTTGGGCGTCTAGGGTTCATTTGGCTCTCTGTACTTGTTCATGAATGACTAAAAGTGCCAGAGGTACTGATTTGGGGTGACAGATACATTATAGCAAGAGGCAAATGTGCGATTATGCAATTATTCCATGAATAACGAGGATTAACTTTATTTCTAAAAACTATTGGGTTGTTGGGAAAGTCATGACTTTCCCGAGAACCTAATAGTTTTTCTTCTGGTTTTAGTTTGAAGCAATTCTGAATATATCTGTTCAATTATACTAGCTGCAGAGTAGTTGTATACGAGGGTAATGAAAATTTCATGGAAAATTAAATTATGTTTATTTTGGTGCAAAAACTTTGAAATCCATAGTTTTTTATTTTTCACAATATGCATTTCTGTGAACTTTATGACACCTCCCCCCCCATATTTCAAAAATGAATCTAGGTTGCAGTATAATGTGAAAGACTCAAAGGTAAGTTTTATAAAAATCTGAAGTTTATTTAAGCATGCTGTACTTAATACAGTAAGCATAGTTATAAAATATATGTAAGTATGTGTAAAGCGTGTGACATGAACTCTTAAATTTTATACATAATCTAGGGTGAGCAGGAAATGTGGTGGTTAAGGTGCTGGATTCCTACATGACCAACCATGGTTTGTGTCCGGGACCTGGGAGCTTGAAAATCAGGCTGGGCACGTGTGTGTATACCCAAAATCCCTAGAGGAAAGTGGAGAAGGGATTGCGGCATGGCCATGTCCCCTGGAGGGGTGATTTCTCACTTCCCCCCTCTGTCTGTATCTAGCAAGAGCATGTGTCCTATGACAAAATCCAAAAAAAAAATCTATATGTAATCTATATATGAGTAACCGCCAGGCAAACCTTACGTAATGCACACAAGAGATAACTTGATTTTGTTCGAAACGCAGACCAATGCTTTGTGTATTTGTAGCATTTTTTTGGACCCTGAGACTCGAAGAGCAATGGGAGAGCAAGCTGTGGCTCTGGCGAAAGCAGTGAAGTATTCCTCTGCTGGCACCGTGGAGTTCCTTGTGGACTCACAGAAGAATTTTTACTTCTTGGAAATGAATACCAGACTCCAGGTAATGAAAACTGTTTTTTATTCCTTTCTATGCCTGTATATTTTACCCTTCCTCGTCCATCCCTTTTTGTTTTATGGAAGCTGAAAATCAGCTCCATAAACTGTTAAGCAAAGATACCACTTCTGTTCTTGTATTAAAACATCTGTTAATGATAGATAATGCTCCATTTAAAGGTCACGTCTGCCCTTTCTGCCGTGTGACTGTTACTACTTCATGTTGGAAATTACACTATTTCTCTCCTTGGACCTTTTTGGGAGAGCTCGATATGTTAGAGTTTGTGTGCTGTAAAGAGGAACTACTCAGGACCAGCAGATGGCGTGATGGCTATGTTGCTGGACTCCCACGTAGTCCACCCGGCTTAAAACTCATGCCGGGCATGTGTGCATGCTTGCCCAAAATCCTGAGAGAAGGGATGGTGTGTGGCCATCCCCCCAGAGGGTGATTGCTCACTTTCTGTCTTTTTTGGTCTTTCTGCCAAGTGCATCCTGTAGCAAAAACTCTAAAAAAAAAAAAAAAAAAAAAAAAAAAAAAAAAAAAAAAAAAAGAGGAACTACTCTAGTTATTATACACAAAAGGGATTAGGTGTGCCCCAATCCCTGAGAGGGATGGAGGAAAGGCGGATGCTTCAGTGAATTCCAGTGGTGACTCCCACAACTGCCTCCTACCCAGGAGGCTCCCAGAGGAGCTGCTCTGCCATGGTTAGGAGGCTGAGAAAGTGAGTGACTGCCCCCAGAACCATTGACTTTAGGGACACACTTCTTAGTTCCAGCACAAACAGGAAGCCATTGGCGCTGTAACTGGTGACTTTATTTCCTTCCTTCTTCCTTTTCTTCTATTTAAATTGCGAACTGTACACACATAGGAGTATGTAGAACATAGACTTACAGCTGGACACATTATTATAGAACAAAAAACTATGTAAACGCCAGCTGGGTCTAGAAGTGCAGAAATGCCAGTCTTTCTTCCCTGTCCCAATTTCTTCTTCTCAGTTATTCCTCCCCCATTCCCTTCTCCAGAGCTTTCTCCTTTCCTGATTGAATTCTTAACACATTCTTGCATTTTCATATAGTTCTTCCTTTGAATTATGCTCATCTCAGTAGTATAGTGTTGGCCTTTTCAAAAATATTACATTAATGGGGTCATAGAATATTATTTTAAATTTAGGGCCCTGGTTGGCCTGTGGCATAGTGGTTAAGAGAGCCAAATCCCACATGGCCAAATTGCATGATTTAATACCAGCCCCAGAAAGTTGAAAAACACTCCAGGCACCTGTGTGTGTGTGCCTAAAACCTTGCCAAGATGGAGAAATGTAGGAGAAGGGGTTGTGGCATGATCACGCCCCAAATGGGGAAGTGCTTGCTCCCTCTTCCCCTCCCTCTTCTTCTCCCTCTCCCTCTCTCTCTCTTTCTGGTTAGTGCATATGCCCTCTGGCAAAATAAACAAGTTAACCGAGGGCTCACCAAACTCCAGGATGACCTCATCATAACTCGATTACATCTGTCAAGATCTCCTCCTGTTTCTAAATAAGGTCCCATTTACAGGTTCTGGATGGACATGAGCTGTTTTTCTGGGGGGTAGTGTAGGGTGGTGGTGGTGGCACTCTTCATTCCAACATACCATTTAGAAGCATGTAGTCTATAGAGACAGAAAATAGATTAGGGGTGCTTAAGACTGGGGTGAATGAGGGGGGCATGTGGGCTGATGGCTAATGGGTGTCATTGGACAGTAGAGACTGAAGTAAAGCGAGCTTATAACTAAAAGGGGGTTCAACTCTCCCTCTAATAGGCCTTCCATAGGGCAGGGGTGCGGGTGGGCAGGTGATTGATCACTCCATTCATGAGTTGAAAGGGCAGCACTTCTGGTGCTGTGGTTGTCCTTTGGGCACCAGGGGCTGCCTGAGGTGCTTTCCTCGCTCCTCCTTCCTCCGGCTGTAGGATTTCCTCCCATGCCATGTTGTGCAGGTCTGCCTCCACGCTTATGCCTTCTGACTAGAGGGGCGCGCTTTTGGTCCTTGGTAGCCTGCGGCTGGTGGCAGGAGGGATGTTTTCTGTTCTCTTTTTGACTTGATCTTGGTCAATCTTTGTGTCCTTGGAACTTTAAGGAGTTTTTCACAGTGGACCTGCCCAACCCTCACTGATAGGGCATCTAATGGTGTGTGCTCAGGGTGGTTTTCTTCCTCTGTTTTGAGTTTTCTTTTGCAGGGTGTGAATTTCTTCATCCTTTCACCTGCCACTTATCTGTATTCAGACATTTTACATGTGTCTTCATGAGTGGTGTATGATTTTTTTAGCCAAGTTTGATAACCTGTGCTTGTACTTTGACTATTTGCTCCATATAAAACTAATGTAAATGCTGATACATTGGCTTTTTTTTTGAGAGAGAGTTTTGCTATAGGGCATATGAGCTCACTGGAGAGACAGAGAGAGACAGAGAGACAGAAAGTAAGAAATCACCCCCAGGGAGGATGGCCACGCCACAGTCCCTTCTCCTCCACTCTCTTCTTGGGATTTTGGGCATGTACGCACACACACCCAGTGTGAGTTTTAAGCCACTGGATCCAGGACTCAAACTATAGTTGACTATGTGGAAGTTCAGCAGCCATCATGCCATCTGCTGGTTCTAACGTTTGACTTTCAATTTATAATATTTTTACATGCTTTTTTCTTTTTGTCCCATCTCTGCAGTTCCTTCCTTCTTTCCTTCCTTCCTTCCTTCCTTCCTTCCTTTCTTTGTTCATTTTGCTCTTT
>NW_006159515.1:4534951-4541764 GCF_000334495.1 Tupaia belangeri chinensis | reverse complement strand
TCTTTCCTTCCTTCCTTCCTTCCTTCCTTCCTTCCTTCCTTCCTTCCTTCCTTCCTTCCTTCCTTCCTTCCTTTTTCCTTTTCTTGCTTTCTTTTGCAATATTTTTAATTTAATTTCTCCCCTCAACTAGTTTGGGGACTTAATTCACCTCTTCTAATGTTTTTGTAGAACCTGTACTTCACAAAAGGCATCTTTAGCTTATCAACTTCCAATACCTATTTGTGTCTGTTCACTTGTCCACCTCACGACACAGGGAGTTTAGCACATTTAAATCCCATTTACTGTCTGCTAACGTATGTGCAGTTTCCCTTCATAGACCATGTCTTTTATTTTTATTTTAAATAGTCACCATTCATTTTGCCTTCCCACACAATTACACTTTCCTTTTGTCTTTGTTTCTGGAAGTTTCTCCTAGGAATTTACTTGTGCAAACTCTTCCTGTTGACCTTATCTTTCCTATATTCATGAACAGCTTTTTTGCTCTTCTTAAAAGTCCTAGTTTGGCCCCCCCTTTTTTTCAGCTCACTGAAAATATTATTCCATAATCTCTGGCTAGTTCTGGGAGACTTGCATGCTCATCCTACCCTCTGCTTATTTGGGGATAATTATCTTTTTCTTTTGGTGTCATTTATTTTTATATTTTTCTTAGATTTTTTTCAGATTTTTCTCTGCTTATGTATGCACTTGAAATTCTTGAATTTATTGAGTCTATGAATTAATGTAATTTTTTTCAGCATTTAAAAAAATTCTTTATCGTTTTCACTTTTTACACAATTTTCTCCCCCTTTCTTGATTTCCAATTATAAATATATTTATACTTATATATTTTAATTTTCCACGTATATGAGGGAACTTCAAAACTTTTGTGGAAAAATAGAATTCAAGTTTGACTTTATTCTGGTATAAACATTTTAAAAGATCCATGCATAGTTTTTTCATAATATATGTTTTCCATGAACTTTAAAAAAATATTATTTATTTAATTTTATTTATTTATTCATTTATTTTAATTTGACTGGGGTGGGGGGAGAGAGAGAGGAGAGAGAGAGAGAGGGAGAGAGAGAGAGAGAGAAAGAAAGTGGGAAAGCAAGCCACCAGGTCCAGGACTTGAACCATGGTCAGCCATGTGGGAGTGTCCAGTGCCTTAACCACCATGCCACCTGCCGATCCCTTCATTGAACTTTAAGACCCTTGAATATAAAACTTTTACGTTAGATCTTCGTAATATATGTTTTGTGTTTCTTACTGTCTCGTTGATATTTTAAGATCACTTTTGGATAATTTCTTTAGAACTGTCTTTCTTACATTTTCTTGAGCTATATTAATTAATTACCGTATGTATTACCTGTTGCTTATTCTGTTTCTTGGTTGTTATCCTTAGTTTCTTATATGCCTTATCTTTATATATTGGTTATTATAAAGTGTTTTTTATTAATAAATTAAAGTTTATAATGGTGGATTCTTTCTACTAGAGCTTTTTTCATTTTTTTTCGGACACATGTCTGTGAGGAGGAATAGTATTTTCTGATTACAGCAATGCAGGCTTCGCGTGTAGAGACCTTGCACTCCTGAGGAGACACGAAGCTCAGCTGCAGTGCCAGAGAACAGTTGGTTCTATGCCTGTTCATGCCTCTCTCGAGCTTATCTGGCCCCTTCTTAAGGCAGGGGTGTTTTATCAGTATTTTCAGTTTGGTGGTCTCTCATCTTTATTTTGTATTTTTAATTTCTTCTTTTTCTTGTGTATATTGATTTTATTTATGACAGACTGTGTGCAAGAGAAAGAGGGAGAGAGAAAAAAAAGTACCTGTCATAGGCTCTGGTATGGATGATCCCCATCCCTCAGCCCTCCAGCTTGTCAGGATCTTGGGAATGTGTGTATGCACCTAGAGTGTTTTGAAGCCACCTCAGAATCCAGGCCCACAGCAGGCCATGTGGTCTTCGGCATTATAGTTCAGTTTGCTACCAACCGTGCCACCAGGCTGGGCCAGTATCGTAAATTTCTTGATGCTTTCAAAAGTATAGCTTAAATTCACAGTTGTTTTTTCTCCTGCAGTGGCAAATATTTTTATGGCAAAAAGATGTTGATTATTAAGTTTACATCTCCCTATTTAAAAAAATTATTTAATTTAATTTATTATTATTATCCTTCAGTTTGATCAGAGAGAGACAGAAAGAGAGAGAGAGGGAAAGTGAGAAAGGAAGCCACCAGGCTTGGGACTTAAACCATGGTTGGCCACGTGGGAGTCCAGTGCCGTTAACTACCACGCCACTTGCCGGCTCCACATCTCTCTGTTTTTATCATTTGGATTTTGACTGATAATTTCTTCCCATTTTCTTACTCTTTGAGGTTTTTATGGTCTCTCTCATCCTCCAGCAGTTTTCTAGTTCCAGTAACTATGAGCCCAAAGTCCCAAGCTGATGGTTTTAGAGGTACATTGTACTTGTAGCTTAAATAGAAGTACACCTTGACTCTTAACACCTATCATAAACATTAAGTAGGTGGTAGGATGAGGCCAGTGTCTTGCTGCTGCCTCACTTTTCCCTTCCAAATTTGGTGTGTCTGCACTTGATTGACATATCCCGAAACTCAGTATTTATATGGAGGAACTCAGCTGCGAAGTAGTCTGGGAGTAGAGCTTTTTGTTTCTTTTAAAGGATTATGCATGCATGAGAGAGAGACAGACAGAGACAGACGTACCCCAGCAGAGTGTTGTCATGCTGTAGTCCTTCTCCAGCCTTCCAGCTCCTCATGATCTTGGACTTTTTTCAGGTAGACCCAGGGATCTGAACCCAGGCCTAGCATGTGGCCTCCAGCCCTGCAGTCCTGTATGCTACGGACTGCACAACCAGGCTGGGCCTGCAGTGGAGTGTTAGCCGCCTGTTACCTGCAGTGTAGTAGAGCACTCTAGAAGGAGTTGGGAGGGAAGCTTGAGTACCAGTCCACCATTTTCACATGAGTATAGTCCCCAAAGTTTTCATCTGAAAGGTACAAGAAAAAAGTTAAAACAGCTGTACTTTATGGTTTTGCTATATTATGTAGTAATATATATCATATAAATAATGGGGTTGACTTTCATTTAGGATGACAGTTATGATGTTAGATACACTTTAAGAGCAGTATCATAAATATTCTTGTTTGGTAAGTACTAACTCAGTATTTATTGCCCAAGACTTAGGATATTTGCTTTGCAATCACCTTTCTAGCCAGTAGCCTATTCTCATGAATATCTTCAGAAGTGATTACATCTTGCCTTTTGGAGATTAATTTGATTTTGATTGAAAGTGCGTTTTTATAACTAAGTATATCTAATTAGTTAATTCTTTTTTTTTTTTATTTATTCATTCATTTTATTTTAATTTGACCAGAGAGAGGCAGAGGGGGAAAGAGAGAAAGTAAGCCATCAGAATTAGTTAATTCTTTAGGAAATAATTTTATGATTAAAGGGGAAGCTTTATTATGTTATGATAAGAAAAACAGCTTGTAATATGATTCCAAAGACAACATGAGGACAATACAAAACATTTGTGGTTTATTCCAGACACAGGTGTGTTAAATCAAGGTGCTTCTTGGTACTTATGAAATTAATGTTCTTTCTTTCTGGGTAGTTTGCTCTTGTGTGAGGGTTACCTAGTGGTGGGGCATGTGGCTCAGTAGGAGCATGAGCAAAGAACTGGGGAGGTCACAGTGCTCAGAAAGCCATTTTTAATCTATTTTAGAGATTTATTTCCAACATTGTTTAAGCAAGTCAAATGTTCTTTTTTTTTTAAAGAATTATTTATTTAATTTTATTTATTTATTCATTTATATTTTAATTTGATGAGAGAGAGAGAGAGAGAGAGAGAGAGAGAGAGAGAGAGAGAAAGTGAAAAAGCAAACCACTAGGTCCAGGACTTGAACCATGGTGAGCCATGTGGGAGTGTCTAGAGTTTTAACCACAACGCCACCTGCTGGTCCCTCAAATGTTCTTTTAATAGTGGATTTTCTCTTTGAAATTTCTTTATTAACCTTAAATTATGATATTGAAGACACATTCACCAAATTCTTCCTCATTAGATATATGTTATCTCTAATCAGTAAATAACAATATAGTTTCTCCATAAAGAAATGTACCATTGAGTTTGGTGCATAAATACTTGGTTTCATTGACTGGTATTGTTCTCAATTCCGTGTCCTGGTATATGTACCAGAATTCTCTTTCTATCCTCATATATATTAGCTTTATTTTTTTTCTTTATGTCAGTAGTTTTCTGTTACTTAAAGATAAAATTAAAATTCTCTCCATTTCTGTACAAGTTCCTTTTTAGGACCTTAATTTTCCCTGAGAATCTGGTTTCTTGCCAGTGCCAGCCTCTGGGAACTGATTAGATGGGACTCCTTTCTTTTTCCTGAATGTGCCTTTCTGTTTGACATCTCTGTGCCTTATTTCATGCCACTCCCGCTGCTTGGGCTGCCCTCTGTTCTCTTGTTTGGTAGACACTTACATATCTACCCACGCACACACACTCACTTCCCTCCTCTCATCTCTCATCTTACCTCTGCATTTAAAGGTGGATAGATGCAGAAATACTGTACCAAAAAATAAGATCTTACTGAAATGCTATTTTCTGTAATAATTTTTTTACTCTTACTCATGATAAAGTGTGTGTGTTTGTTTGTGTGTGCGTGTGTGTGTGGCAGGGGATGTGGCACACCCTCCACAGGATCTGGTCATTCCTTTTGCTCCAGTTTGTTGGACCCCAGGCTCTCGCATACCTGCCCTGTGCATTTCTGGCCAACCAGACCAGGGATGTGAACCATGGTTGCCATGTGGGATCCAGCTTCTCTTGAGCAGTGCATTCCCTCTGAACCTTGGAGATGGACCTAAAATGCTATTTTAGTGACATATATTATAAGTAGTTTTGTTCGAATAATTTTAGATCCTTATTTCATTGAATGGTAATGCACAGGATGGGTGATACTTGGTAAAAATAAAAAGAAAGAAAGAAAGAAAAAAGAAAGAATATCTAAATGGTTCCAAAAAGTATATAAGAGAGATGTAACTTTCCATGTCACATTTCTTCACAAACATTTATTTGTCCTCTGTACAAGCAATCTTTATTTTACTTCATGTCTCAGACCATTACTGGATTGCTAAAAAATATACCTGAGAGGGGTGAAGTTAAGATAGTAGCAGTTTATTTTGACTTACAGTTTGGTGGCTAGAAAGCCCAGAGGTGCCATGAAATACAGGGGGGCAGAGCTTTGAGCAGAGCAGAGCATGGTCTCATTCCCCCTGCTGATGTACCCGCCAGAATGCAGTCACGGAGGCCTGTCCTAATAGCTTTATCACACCTGAAGTGCTCGCCCTGGGACACTGTGAAGGAAGTAAGTTTTCACTTAACTCCTTTATGGTACAATCTAGGTGCCACCCATATGAATTTTGGGGGACATCCTATCACTGTCTACTAAGGACTAAGTTTCAAAACCTGAACCTTTGTGGGGACAGACCATTTACCAAATCAAAACACTTAATATTATGACCCTTTGGGAAGATTCATGCTAACTAAAGTATTTCCTTCAGGCCCAGCTAGGTAGTACTCTCTAATGCTGGGGTCACATAGAAGATCAGGGTTCAATTCCTGGGTCACCTGTACATGCTAGGTGTGCATGACCATGATCCTGACTGTAAGAAGTCTTGGGTGTGAGACCCCATTGAGAGTGCTTGTTTTTCTCTCTTGGTTTTTACCTTTCTCATGAAGAAGATAAACTTTTTTTAAAAAAGAGAGATAATTATTTCCATTGATTTAGTGACTTTTAATAGTCTGTTGTATTGATATATAATCATATAATTTTATCAGTTCCTCATTGATAATTTTCCCAGTGTTTTGCTCTTGTGGACAGTATTATACATTACCAAGTTGCCTTTTTTTTTTTTTTTAAAGAATTATTCTATTTAACTTTATTTATTTCTTTTTAACTTGGCCAGAGAGGAACAGAGTGAGAGAGAGTGGGAAAGTGAGAAAGCAAGCTGCCAGGTCCAGGACTCAAACCATGGCCAGCCATGTGGGAGTCCAGTGCCTCAACCACCATGCCACCTGCCAGCCCCACCAAGTTGGTTTTACAAGGGAGCTTCTTTCTTCTCTCCCTGGCTAAAAGTGATCTTCATCTTTTGATCTTTATATAGTAGTGAAAAAGAACATATTATTTTTATTTTCTTCTTCTTCATTATGATAACTCCATAGAGTTGAGGAAGAATACATTTTTCTTAAATGGGCAAGGAGCAGAGTAGGGAAGGATTTTTGACAGGATCTCATCATGTTGCAGTCCTCCTGCCTCAAGCTCCCAGTTAGCTAGGACTGCGGGTGTGCACTGTCCCCAGCCTGCTGGGGTTGGGACCTCCCATAGGGCCTCAGCCATGTATATCGGTGCCTTCCTGCTTATGTCACCCTGGCTGGGCCTCTCGCCACTCTTGACTCTTGTATTAGCTCTGCGTTTAATAGTTTGTCCGTGTACCTCTGTACGTGTAGGGCCATCAAGCTCTTACCATGGTGGCCCATGGGGAATTGGGGTGTGTGCTGTGATCCTCAGAAATAATTGATCTGTTCTCTGACCCAGAAACCATTTTTTTTCCTGACAGAGTCAATAAGCATATGTAGATAAAAAACATAATGGATAATAATTTGTAGGTATTTTTACCTCCTCTGTTGCCTGTCTTTTTGCCTCTGTATATTACTTTTATTGTTGTTTTCATGCAGAAAGTTTTAATTTGTGTGAAGTTGAAATTTTAAATCTTATTATGATTTCTGGTATAGTGACATACTTAGGCTTTCCCT
>NW_006159515.1:4497578-4534528 GCF_000334495.1 Tupaia belangeri chinensis | reverse complement strand
TTCCCTACTATATGACAAATCAAATGTTTTTCTTCCATGTTTTCTTTTAGTGCCTTTTTCATCTTTTATGGTGATACTGTTGCTTCCCTTAGAACCCACTTTATTTATTTTTCAAATGACTACTGGATTGTTCTAGCCATTATTGGATAATTAATCTTTTCTGTACTAATTAGAAGTGTCACTTCTATTACATACTGAATTCGCATATGTATGTGGCTTTGTTTTCTTTTTTTTAACCTCTCTGGTTATTCATGTGCTAGATACTATTTTAGACATTATGTCTATAGATTAGAGTTAGTATCTAGTAGAACTATTCCTTTCTCATTTCCTATATTTTTTCATATGAAAACTTAACTTATTGAGTTATTTAATTTATATTTAAGAGAAGAAAAGAAATTAAAATAGTGGAATTGCTGAACTATTAGATATATGTTTGTAATTTTCTACAGAGATATTAATTCCTAAAATATGTTCTTAATAAAAGTAAAAATGGCTATGGAAATGTTTATATTTTTGTCATCGTCATTAATCATATTCTAATCTGAAGGAATATATAGTTTCCCTTTTATGAAAATTAATGGAAATTGGCATGGTTATTTTTAACCCTGCTGTCTTTCTTTCCTAACTCTGCATTTTGCTCTTATTGTCATATTTACTTTTTTTCTGTAGGCTTGGTTCTCCTAGTGGTTCCATCTTGCTTTTGTATTTTGCAGTCTTTCATGGTCCCTATCAGCATCTTATTGTAGCTTCCTGATTAGTGAATTTTTCATTTTGATTCATCTTATGGTTAGGTGGTTCTTCTTTTTAAATCAAGAATTAATTTTTTTAAAGTTACTTGTGGTTATTGTATTCTTTGAATTTTTAGAAGGGTAATTAGGCTATCCTTATTTTTGAAGAATATTTCACCTACTACACAATTATGGGGTTTGAAATAGAGCTGAATTAATAATGTGTTACTGGATTATTAACCCAATATTAACCCTTGAGTAGCGACCAAAAATCTTTGAGAGAAATGAGAGGAGAGATCACCCGGAAGAATGAAAGATTTTTGAACTGATATATGTTGGGGGGGGGCGGTAACTAAAGCTCTGGACACAGGGAACAGGTGGCACTGCCAAGAGAGGAGAAATATATGTTTTCTTTTAGAATCATGAATATAGAATACTGGATTAGAAATCATTTTGCTTCTGTATTTTGAAGACTTCATGGTACATGTTTTAGATACATGTTGATGCTGAACTGTGTATTCTGGTTCTTGATCTTCTGTTTAAATTTTTCTTTGTCATTAGGCTTGTACGAGTTCCTTTTTATTCCTAACTGTCCCAGACTGCTGGTTTTCTATCAGCCGCTACAGAAATGAAAAATAGTTTTTATCTTTTAATTTATCGACAGTATATATTCCTTTGGAACATTTTCTTTACATTCCTAGTATACATTTTAATTAGACACAGTAATTTTCTTTTTGTATTTTGCTGAATTTTGTGTACTAGTGTTTTATTTTTAATTTGGGCCTTTTTTGTTCTTTAAAAATGAGAACTCCGATGTGAATCATTAATTAATGGTAGCTCTCTTAATAGTAGGCCTTTAAAAGTCTTTTTATCTCATCTATGGTAGACCTTCAGTTGTTTTTTTTTTTTTTTGGAGAGGTTGATTTTTTTGCTATAGGGTGTGTGCGCTTGCCAGAAAGACAGAGAGGGACAGAGACACGGAAAGAGAGAAATCACCCCACAGGGAGATGGCCACACCACAATCCCTTTTCTTCCATTCTCCTTTCGGGATCTTGGGCATGCTCTTGGGCATGCTCACACACGCCCTGTGTGAATTTAAGCCTCCGGGTCTGGAACTCAAACTGCAGTTGACTACATGGGAGTCCAACGACATAGCCATTATGCCAACTGCTGGTCCCAGACCTTCAGTTTTTTATGAAGAACTCACTCTATCAGTTAAAAATCAGAGTTATTGCCTGTTTTTTTTTTTTTCAGTTCTGTGTCTTTTCTCTTTTGAAAAATACTGATTCAGAAAGATTTTTAGTTTGATTCAGAAACAGATATATGAAGTTTTCTGTCATAATTTAAAAAAATTATAGACTTTAGGAAATTGTGGCACGTATATACTAGGAATATTACTCATCTATAAAAAATCAATGAGATACTATCAGTTGACCCAAAGTGAATGAAAATGGAAGACTTAAGGTTGAACGAAGCGAGCCAGACATTTAAAGATATACACTGTATATCCCCACTCAATTTGTACCAAGAGTCTGCACTCTATGGCAGAGGTTGAGAGATCTGAGGATGTGATGGTGGAGAGGATGGGTATGGATGCTAGAGACTGTAAGGACAGAGAGTGGGTGGTAGAGAGTGGGTGGTGGAGAGTGGATGTGAGGTGCAAGGGGAGTAAACATTTGGCAGATGGAAAAATATAAAGTTCTCTATTAGAAAAGTATATATATATATATATATATATATATATATATATATATATATATATATATATATATATATATATATATATATATATATATATATATATATATATATATATATATATATATATATATATATATATATAGGGGGACCAGCAGTTAGCGTAATGGCTATGTCGCTGGGCTCCCACGTAGTTGACTGCAGTTTGAGTCCCGGACCCGGTGGCTTAAACACACGCTGGGCATGTGTGCGTGCGTGCCCAAGATCCTGAGAGGAGAATGGACAAGAAGGGATTGTGGCGTGGCCATCCCCCATCCCCCTGGGGGGTGATTTCTTGCTTTCTGTCTCTCTGTCTCTCTCTGTCTGTCTGGTGAGTGCACGCACCCTATAGCAAAAAACCTTTCCAAAAAAAAAAATAAATAAAAGTATGTGTATGTGTGTGTATGTATATATATATATATTGCATACATCGTGTTGGGGACTTTATGTAAAGTGTGAAATTAATTTAAAAAATGATCGACTTTGGTTTTTAGAACAATTTTAGGTTTATAGAAAAAGGAATGGTGAGTACAAAATTCTCATATACCCCCTGCTGCTCTCCCCCAGTTTCCCTTATTATTAATACCTTGCATTAGTGTGGTACATTTGCTATAATTGATGAGCCAATATTGATTCATCATTTTTAACTGCAGACTATAGTTCACATTAGGATTCCCTCTTTGTATTGTGCATTCTTTGGGTTTTGATAAATGCATAATAACAGGTATCCACCATGATTATGTCTTGCAAAATAGTTTTCACTGCCCTAATCATCCTTGCATATAAGACACCCCTGCATTTATTTTTTTTTGACTGCCATGGAGGCTGCTGCTGCTACTCCATCTCTTCCTTTTCCTCCTTCCACATCCCCTCATCAACCCCCAGTGGGGTGTGGTCATGCCACAATCCCTTCCCCTCCTCTCTCCATTCTCTGAGAATTTTAGGCATGCGTGCACATGCACTTGGTGTGTTTTATGAGCCCTTGGGGCAGGGATTCAAACTGTGTATTTGGCCATGTGGGATCCAGCTCTCTTAATTACTCAGCCTTAAGGCTGACAGTCCCTCTTTGTTCTTTATTGTCTTTTCCTGTCCTTTCTCTTTTTCCTCCTTTCTTCTAAGTGTCTGTCTGTCTTGTCTATCTCTCTTTTCCTTATGGTAATTTTCAAACGTACAAAAAAGTGTTTAAGAATAGCAAGAACAGTCCCGTGGATCTGTAACCTAGCTCTGTATATTTACCTTGCTAGTTTTGTTTTGTGTTTGCTTCTTTTCCTTATTTTCTCTGATCTTAGCTAATTTTTTTTTGAAAGTTTTTTTTTGCTTTAGGACACGTGTGCTTGCCAGCCAGCCAGAGAGAAACAGACAGAAAGTGAGAAATCACCCCCCAGGGGGGTTGGCCATGCCTCAATCCCTTCTCCTCGCACACACGCACGCACGCACGCCCACTCACCCGGCGTGAGTTTTAAGCCACTGGGTCCGGGACTCGAACCGCAGTCGACCACATGGGAGTCCAGCAACATAGCCATTATGCTAACTGCTGGTCCCTTAGCTAGAGTATTTTGGACATTATATAATATTTTGTTACTACTTCAGTAAACAGCTTTAAGTTTTTCATGCATTTCTTTTTTTTTTTTTTGGAGAGATTTTCACTGTAGGGCGCGTGCGCTCTCCAGACAGACAGAGAGAGACATAGAGACAGAAAGCGAGAAATCACCCCCCAGGGGGGATGGTCACGCCGCAATCCCTTCTCCTCCATTCTCCTCTCGGGATCTTGGGCACGCACGCACACGCGCCCGGCGTGAGTTTTAAGCCACCGGGTCCGGGACACGAACCGCGGTCGACTACGTGGGAGTCCAGCGACATAGCCATTACGCTAACTGCTGGTTCCCAAGTTTTTCATGCATTTCTAATGACTACATATTTATATGTAATTTGATATGTATAGATTTATGATTATTTTACATAGATTGTCTACATTTTATAATTCTATAGTGTCTTTCTTGTCATTTCAAGGGCTTCTTTGCCACTTCTTTTAATTGCTTTTTAAGTTTAAAAAATTAAAAAAAACAATCTGACAGTATCTTGTATTAGAAAAATTTAGTTCTCACTTTAATACTTGATTTTATCATCTTTACTTATATTTAAAAATTATATTTTTGTTTTTGTTTGTTTCCCATTTTTTTCCTGTTTTCTCTTTTCTTCTGATTGTTGCTGGAATTAAGTTACTAATTATTCCTTTTGTTTCCTACTGGTAAATTTGAAATTCTGTTGGCCTTTACAGTGTTAATTATGCCTATCTTTCTATTATATCAATAATTTGTGAAGATGATATGACTAGTTTCCCTGATTTTCCAACACTAAAGTTTGCTAGGATGATTCTATACTTCTAAGCTATTTCTGACTTTTTCTTGTAGCTTGTCTTCTGTTTCCATAGTTCTTTCTTAGGTTCTGTACATACATCTCTGGGTACATCTTTCTATTTTTTCCAAAGGATTTTTGCCCTAGGGCTCATGTGCTTGCCAGAGAGACAGAGTTAGTGAGAGGGAACGTGGGAACCAACCTCGGTCTGGGAGGTTGGGTGGCCACACTGCAATCCCTTCTCCTCCATTTTCCTCCTAGAATTTTGAGCATGCACACACATGTACCCAGCATGAGTTTCAAGGTGCTGGATCTGTGACTCAAACCATGGATGACCATGTGGGAGTACAACACCTTAACCACTACGCCACCTGCTGGCCTCAGCTTTTATTATTTATAGTAGTGCCTGCATCCATGGTTTCCCTTTCTGCAGTTCTAGTTATCCACTGTCAGCCAATGTCTGAAAGCAGGTGAGTACAATACAGTAAGGTATTTTGAGGGCCAGCTCTGTAGCACGGTGATTAGGTGCAGTGAAGAAGAAACCTGACCCCATAGGCCTGACCAGAGTTTGAGTCCCAGCCTCTATAGCTTTAAAAGCATGTGCATGTGCCCAGCATCCTGACAGGTGGAGCGGAGAGAAAAGGATTGTGTTGTGACAAGGCCCTGCAAGGTGCTCTCTCAAGTTAACGTAAATACACATTTATTTTCTGTCTCCTTTTCTCCTTCTTGTGTGTGTACACATGCCATTTAACATTTAATAAAAGGTATTTTGAGAGAGAGAGAAAAACCAAATTCTTATAACTTTTATTGTATCAATGGTGTGTTGTTATAATTCTGTTTTATTATTGTCTTTAATTTCTTACTGTGCCTAATTTACAAATTACTCTCCCACCATATGTATATGTAGAGGAAGACCCAATATATATAGGACCCAGTCCTGCCCGTGACTGCAGGCATCCACGGGGTGTTGGCAAGTGTCTCTTGTAGATAAGAAAGGGCCGCTGTACCGCATCTTCTCCATCTTCCCCCTTTTGTGGGATTTCAGCCCTAGGTCATTTATTTGTTTAGAACATTTTCCATATAACGTTCTCAACTGGAATGTGTGGAATATACTCTCTGAAATGCCACATGTTTCTTTAGCTTTGAAAGGGGAGTGGTATTTTGATTGAGTATAGGATTCTTGGGTTTCAGTAGTTTATGAATTCCAGTCTTTCAGTACTTTATGAATCCACAGTGTTCTAGCTTCTAATAGAAATCTGGCGTCATCCTGATTTCTGTTCTGTTGTAGGTCATGTATTCTCGGTGTCTGAAAGCTGACCCAGTTTCTTTCTTTTCTTTTCTTTTCTTTTCTTTTCTTTTCTTTTCTTTTCTTTTCTTTTCTTTTCTTTTTCGAGAGGTTTTTGCTGTAGGGTGCGTGCGCTCGCCAGACAGACAGAGACAGAGAGACAGAAAGTGAGAAATCACCCCCCAGCGGGGATGGCCATGCCACAATCCCTTCTCCTCCATTTTCCTCTCGGGATCTTGGGCACGCACGCACACGTGCCCGGTGTAAGTTTTAAGCCACCGGGCTTGGGACGCGAACCACGGTCGACTATGTGGGAGTCCAGCGACATAGCCATTATGCTAACTGCTGGTCCTAGTTTCTTTTTGATCATCAGAATTCAGGAATATTTTTCCAACCAAGTGTGCTTGGCTGTGTGTTTATAGCCATCCATCCTGCCTCTTCCTCCAGGACCGCCTATCAGTGTGTAGGTCATTTCTGCATTTCAGAGAAAGTTTCTTCTGTTATCTGATGACTTCTTTCCTCATCTATTAGGTTTCTCCTTCTGGAACTCTTATTACTTGCATTTGGGTATATTGGGTAAACTCTCAAAAGCTCCTAACTTTGCTCTCAAGATTACTGTCATTTGTATTTTTTTGTTTGTTTCTTGATATTCTTTATATTAATTTTCCAGGCTACTTATTCAGGTTTCAACAGAGATCACTTTTCCTTCATAGTAATTGACTTAATTGTGTATTTGGAAAATCACATTATTTTCGTTTTAGAAACTGTGTGTGTGTGTGTGTATGTGTGTGTGTGTATGCACACATGCATTGTTGCTCTTGAGGGTTTTAAGTGGTCTTACTCTTTTCTGGTAAAGTCCCACCCCCATCTTGCAGCTGCTCTAGTTCAGGTGGCCTGTGTAGTCATTATTCTGAATGCTGCTTTTTTCCCTGGCAGGTAAATCTCCTCTTCTGGTTTTGCTGTGGTAGTTTTGGAATTTTGTGATACTCCAAGTGGCAGCAGTCCTTACAGTGGTAGAAGACACAACCCAGTCTGTTCCCGAGTGCTGGAAGAGTGTATCTCCTAGCATTCTTCTCATCTCACAGACAGATTCAGCTCATTTGTATTGCCTACTTGGACTCCTTTCCAAAGAGACCAGGGTTACTTCTTGGCCCTGTTGACTTTCTCCCCAGGGTCCATTGATGTCTATAGGAATGCTGTATCCTTCACCTTTTCCCCTGGAGTTTCCTGAAGCAAGTCTCCAGGTTTCATTCAGCCCAAAGCAGACCGGCCCCTTACCTTGGCTTTCACCTTCACCCTGGATCTTGGTGCTTTCTGAGTTCTTGTGCTCAGCAGCTCTGGAGCAATTGAGCGTGTGGAGTTTAGGACACAGAGATGGTGACCCAGATCGGTTCCACACCTTCCCAGAGCAGAATTAGCTAACTTGGGCTACTTGGATCTCTCTGTTGAACCTTAGTGGTGTCTGTGGACCTGCTGAAATTGAACACACAGTTTTCTAGAGAGATATTCAGTGAGTTTCTAGACCCTAAAATAGTTTAGAACAATTGTTGCTGACTATTGGGGAACTTATTTCATCATTTGGTTTGTTAACTGCAGACATCCACTATTTTCACTGAGCGCAAGTAAATCCTAGCAGTGTTCCGTCCTAGCTGTGTGGCCGTCAGCCAGTCCCTGTCCTTCTCTGTGCTCCAGTTTCCTCATTAGTAGCAAGCTAGTGACTGTAGCACTTTCCTATAGGATTGTGGCCACTAATCTATTTAAAATACTGAAAATAGCACCTGGTTTGTACCAAGCACTCATTCTTCCTGCTAACTGTGAGAATCCTACTAGTAATATTTTGCTTTCTATGTTTCTTAAATATTGATTAATATTTTTACTATTACTATTGACATTTTTATTGATCAAAACTGTTAGTTTTGATCAATAAAATCAAAACAATAATCTTCTGTTATAATTCGTGTAAACTGCATAATTATTGTTGGAAATAAGCAAACAAACCCAAATGTCGACCACAGGAAAAGATATCTGCTTTCCTTTATAAGGGTTCTTGGAAAAGATTCTAGGAGGAAATGGAGCTGGAAATCTTTTATTGAGAAATGATATTGATAATTAAAAATATTGGCTTCATTGATGTGCTATTCCTGCTTAGACCTTTGTGCTAAGGTTAGTATTAGGACCCGGAACATACCCTTCCAAGTTCTCGCTCATGAGAGATAATTTCCAGTGTTACACTATGTTTCGACTTTAGTTTTTCAGAAAAGCACCCTTTATGCTCTGCAAAGACGACGGGTATTAGAAATTTTCCAAATAGAAAGGAATAAAATCTGGGAAAGAAAATAACAAAGTTGAGTAAGTGCCCAAACATTGTCAGTTGGTCATTTCACGTCTTTCAAAGTAAAGGAGTAGATTGTCCCATTTTTTTGATAGACCTCAGTTGCTTAGTCAGTTGATTGCTACTGGGAAAGAAGAAGACTTTTCTATTTTTGCCATGAAAGCAAAGTATGATAGAATTGTTAAAATGCTGTGGAAGAGGGGCCCGATGGTAGTGCACTTGCAGAGTGCCCTTCTCTTGAGACCAGCCCACATGGGAAGGTTCCAGGTTCACGTCTGGAGACCTCCTTGGGTACTCAGAGCTCATCCATGCCCATAATCCAGGGTTGGTTGAAACTGGGGATGAATCGTGGAGTCAGGACCCTGTCGAAGGTGCTGTCTTTGTCTCTGTACATCTCTATCTCTCGTGCTCATGAAAGAAAGAAGTAAACGTAGGAAAACAAATTCTTTGAAGTCTAGACATCCCATACCTCATCAGAGAGAATTCTGCATTATATGGAATCTTTTTTTTTTCTCTAATTGTCAGAGGTTGTATGTGCTTTTGAGAGATACAGAGATAGAGAGAGGGAGAGAGAAGAAAGGAGAGAAGACTCTCCAAAGGGGCATGGTCATGGCATAATCTCTTCTCTATTTCTCCAGCCTGTCAGGATTTGAGGCATACATTTCAAACTGCCAGGCTGGGATTCAAACCATGATTAGCCATGTGAGATCTGACTCCCTTAACTGATAGGCTACCAGGCCATTTCTTTGTGAAACTTTTATATCCCAGAAGGATTTTAGAAACTCACTCTCTCTCTTTCTCTCTTTATTTTTTTAGCAACCTGATTGTTACCCTTTGCTGTCATATTTATTTAAAAATTAAGAATTATTGGGACCTGCAGTTAGCGTAATGGCTATGTTGCTGGACTCCCATATAGTCGACCGCTGTTCACGTCCCAGACCAGGTGGCTTAAAACTCATGCCGGGCACATGTGCGTGCGTGCCCAAGTCCTAGGAGGAGAATGGAGGAGAAGGGATTGTGGCGTGGCCATCCCCCCTGGGGGGTGATTTCTTGCTTTCTGTCTCTGACTGTCTGGTGAGTGCATGCGCCCTATAGCAAAAACCTCGCAAAAAAAAATTAAGAATTATTGCAAAAAAAAAAAAAAGAATTATTGCAACCCAAATTCTACTTTCCACCAGTTGACTATAATTGAGCAAGTACCATATTCCAATATTGGAGAAGTTTTAGATTTTAAAATATTTTTGGGCTTTCCAGACTAAAATATTTTAGTCTTTTATGGCATTGGAGTATTTGATTGAAAGAATAATTGGTAGAAAGAGAAGAAGCAGGGTGACGAGTTTGTAACTAATGGGTAAAATTTAATTCTTGTCACAAGAGATAGTTTGGATCAGAACAAAAGTTCACCTTTAAATTATATCTAAAGTGGGACCTGCAGTTGGCGTAATGGCTATGTTGCTGGACTCCGACATAGTCGACTGCGGTTCAAGTCCCAGACCTGGTGGCTTAAACTCATGCTGGGTGTGTGTGCGTGCGTGCCCAAGATCCCGAGAGGAGAGTGGAGGAGATGGGATTGCGGCGTGGCCATCCCTCCTGGGGGGTGATTTCTCGCTTTCTGTCTCTCTGTCTCTTTCTGTCTGTCTGGCGAGTGCATGCGCCCTATAGCAAAAAAACAAATAAACAAAAAAACCCAAAAACAAACAAACAAACAAAAAAAACCTCTACAAAAAAAGAAAAAGAAATTATATCTATAGTAATGGAACCCAGGAGTTTCAGGCCAGCTAGAGTAAGCTGGGGCTGAGATGTGCTGGACATTTTTTTTTTTTAAAGAGATTTTTGCTATAAGGCACCTGTGCTCATCGGAGATACAGAGAGAGACAGAGTGACAGAAAGCAAGGTATCACCCCCCGCAGGGGTGGCCATGCCGCAATCCCTTCTCCTCCATTCTCCTCTCCAGGTTTTGGGTATGCATGCATCTGGCATTGAGTTTAAGCCACCAGGTCTAGGACTTGAATTGTGGTCAACTACATGGGAGTCCAGTGACGCAACCATTACACTATCCTCTGGTCCCTGTTTTGGAATATTTGAAGTCATCCTCCTGGGAAATTGAGGGTAAATAGTAGGCCATGTTATGTCTTTTCTTACTACTTACTGAGTTAACTGAGTTTTATTAGAAAGTTGAAGGAAAGAAGTTTTTGGTATATAGTACAGATACACATAGGTGTGCATTGTCAGGCAATTACTATTAGGGTTTTTTTTTTATTTTCTGTTAAAGCATATACATTATTTTGCAATCTTTGAATTCTAGACTCTTAACCTACATTTTAATTTTTGAAATTGATTCTCACGTTAAGGTAGGGTTGCTGTAACAAAATACCACAGACTAGGTGGCTTAAATAATGAAAAGTTATTTTCTCACAGTTCTGGAGGCTTGAAGTCCAAAATTCAGGTGTCAGCCAGTTTGGTTTCTTTTAGAGACTACCCTTTTTGGCTTGCAGATGGCCATCTACTTTCTGTGTCTTCACCTGCCCTTTCCCGAGTGCCATTTGTTGTCTGTGTCCTAATCTTCTCTTCTCTAGAGGACCTAGACACATTGGATTAGGGCCTCCTCTAATGACCTCATTTTAATTTAATTATCTCTTGGAGGTCTCTATGTCTAAATATAGTCCTATTCTGAACTAGGTGGGGTTAGGACTTTAACATGAATTTTGAGGGGAAACACAGTTCAACCCATAACAGTTCCTTAGCTTTTCTTCACCTTATTATTCTTGCTGGGGCCATGGGGGAGTTCTTTTATAGAATCCGTTCAGTTTTCATTGCCACTCTTGAATATAGCCATTATTTTCAAGGTGAGTTTACAGGAATGGTGTGTTGGTATCTATTCCCAACATGCTTTTTATCTTTGAGTCCTATGGATCAAAATATAATAACTTTAGATCTTTATTTTGAAATCCTATATTCTCAGGAGGTAGAGTTTCAAAATTTTAATAGGTACATGCTAGATTCTGTTCTGGACAAAGACTCTCTGAACCAAAAGAGCAAAACCAAAAATAATGGCATCACTTTTCTTTTCAAAGGCTAGAATAACAACAAACTAAAAAGACAGAAACCTATTATGCCAAATACTATTATAAAACTAAATTTTATATAATGGGGCAGTTTCCTCCCATTTCAGAGGGTAATCAGTTCCGTGCTGCTTTGCTGAGTTGAATTCAACAAGTTCTAGTTACAAAAGAGAACTTTCACATATCATGTCTTTGTGAGTTTAGTTTAGACTGGATGTATTGAATGAAGAGGTTACTTTAAATTATGTTTATTTAAAATAACATTACTTGGATTTCATTTTTTTTTTTTTTTTTTACTGTTCTCTTGTGAGTATCTTGTGTGCCTTCTTTGTAAAATGACAATGGAATATTTAAGAAGCTCGTGTGTAGAGGGATTTTATAGATTTCAAAGTGCCATGCAGACATCAGGTCATGTGTGTTGGGTCTTTGGGCCACCACTCGCCACCTGCTGAAGAATGACAAGCAATTTTCCTCCATGCAAAGAACTCTGAATACTTCTCATCACCCGCGTTCTCAACAGTGGCCAAGTTAACATGCATTTTATCCATCTGGCTTCTTTTTACATCTTATGAATTTTTTTCTCTTTTAGACTTTCCTCAGTGTTAATTGTCACTTGAAGTCAACTTAGATGTGTAATTAGTGTTTGCCTGAGTATTGCTCCTCTTAAGGAAGACTTGCCTATTATCTAGTTACCTCCTCTTGAACTTTTAGGAATTATTAGGTAAATATCACAGTTAAATATTTAAAAGTTTAGGTCAGAGAAAACACATTGAACAAATTATGTGCTGTTGGATAGCTATCTTTATTTAACACAGTGTGAGGATTCTGACTGAAAAGAAAAGAACGTTGATCAAGCCAGATACCTTTATTTTAATAATGCTATGTAATAGGAAAAACAAGTCTTTCTAGTGACATTGCTTTTGTTTTTGTTAACTTTTATTTTGAAATGATTTCAGACTTACAGAAGAGTTGCAAAACTATTATAAGGAATCTTTGAACACCCTTTACTAGTATTAATATTTACCATATTTGGTCTATCTTTATCGATGTCTGTTTCTGTATCTATACATATCTATATGTATCTATATTTACATCTATCTATAACCTATATTTTCTTTACCTGAAATGCTTTAGAGTAATCGTAGATGTAGTGTTTCTTTACCCCTAAATATGCCAGTATTTCCTAAAAGAGAGGAAATTCTTTTAACATACGAACAATATTATTATCAAAGTCAGAATTTTAACATGAACATATTATCATCATTCATTCTATATACCATTGGATTGTCAGAAAGTCACAATGCAGGGAACCAGCAGTTAGCCTAATGGCTATGTTGCTGGACTCCCACGTAGTCGACTGCGGTTCGCTCCCGGACCCGGTGGCTTAAAACTCAAGCCGGGCGTGTGTGCGTGCGTGCCCAAGATCCCGAGAGGAGAAGGGATTGCGGTGTGACCCTCCCCCCTGGGGAGTGATTTCTCACTTTCTGTCTCTATGTCTCTCTCTGTCTGGCGAGTGCACGCGCCCTATAGTGAAAATCTCTCCAAAAAAAAAAAAAAAGAAAAGTCACAATGCATAGAAAAATACATTGTGGCTTTTCTGATGACCCAATATATTACATTTTACCAATTTACTCAATAATATCTCTCTTATAATAGTAAAAGAAAATTTTCTGCTCCAAGATCCTACATTTCATTTAATTATTACATCTCTTTATTCTCTCTTAATCTCTTTGTCATTTATGATCTTGTTTTTTTTTTTTTTTTCTTTTTTTAGTTTGCTAAAGAGTGTGTGCACTTGACCAGAGCAAGACACAGAGAGAGAGAGACAGACAGAAAGTAAGAAATCATCACCTATGGGGGTCGGTCCCCATGTCACAATCCCTTCTCCTCCATTCTCCTCTGGGTATTTTGGGTATGCATATACATGTCCTTGGTGTGATTTTCAGACCTTCAGATTTGGGCCTTGAACCTTAAGTGGGCCATGTGGGATCCAGTTGCCTTCATCTCCACACCACCTGCTGGCCTGATTTTGGTATTTTTTTTAACAGTGTAGGCCTTTTTTATTTATTTTTATTTATTTTTTTTATTGAATGTTCCTCCTTTTGGGTTTGTCTGCTTTGTTGTGACTAGATTCAATCTTTGCTTAGTGGTCAGGAATGCTACAGAGATGAGAGACTTCTCCGAGTGCTGCATAAGAGGCACAGGATGCCAGTCTACCTCAGGATTGGTGTGTTGGCTTGGGTAAGCTGGTGTCTCCTGTGTTTCTCCATTCTAGACTTACTGTTTTTCCTTTGACATTATTAAAGTGAAGATCTTATCTTGCTTTGTACTCGTTAGTATTCAGCATACTTTCTAGTTTATGTTTAAAGAGGAATAGAGCTAAAAATGACAGTGGCAGTGTCAGAATTTATTATTGTAATTTTTGGGAACTTGAAGGTAGATAATGACAACACAGTGCCAGAAAGATTTAGTTTCTCTAAGTTTATTACTGCTGAAATTTGATGTATCAAGTACTCAGAGATGAAGGAAACCCTTATTTTCTTCACCGTTGTGTTTGAAAATTTAGTTATTTTTTTTGGAGATAAATTTGAAGCAATAGATTGGTAAAATGGAGCTGCGAGGGTCCAGACACACTGATAATAGTGACTAATTGATGGCAACTAACAAGACAAAACTAGGTTAAAAGAGCAACTAGATCCATAAAAAGCCAGCTGTTTGTGACCGTTTATGCAGTCATACAAGCCCAGACATACTCACTGCAGTCCCTGAGTATGACTGGGTTCCATAATGTGCATCTCATCAAATGCAATGTGTATGCTTGAGCAAAAGGTTCATGTTGAACTGAGGGATACTGTCAATGCAAACTGACTTGTCAACTATCAATAGTGTGGCACCACCTCAATGAATGTATGTCAGTAAGAAATGTGTCTTGTGGGCATTCTAATTTGATAGGACTCTCATCTTCTTCTTTTCCTCCTTCCTCCTCCTCCTCTTCTTCTTTTCTTCTTCTTCTCCTCCTCCTTCCTCTTTTTTCTTGTGTATGTTTCAGTTATTTTTATTGCCTAAACCACAGATTTATGTGTGTACTTGAATGCTAATAAAGTATCTGACAATGGAAAATAATACTACTAGGGAAAATCCTTATTCATATGTTTCTTGAAATGAACGTATTTGTTTGGTGGAAAAATTTGAAACCAGTTTTTCAAAAATTGGCTTAGTGTGGCTAGAGTCACAATGAAGAAATTTCGTTTTGTATTTTGAGTGTTTAAGGCATTTCTATGGGTTGTTGGGAAAGTCATGACACATTTTTGTATAGAAAAACATAGAAAAATATGTCATGACTTTCCCGAGGACCTAATAACAATGTGCTTCGTGGACTTCTCAACCTATAGAACCTGCAAAAGGAGGTGGATGTGCAGCCCGAGAGCCTTCTCTCAGGGCGTCACAGGCATCTGGATTTGGTGATGACCGAGGAGTCTTCCTTAAAAAAAAACTTGTTTAACTTAGGTTAACTCAGTGTTTCCCAAATAGAAGTGACATAGAAACCTTCCCCTCAACCTCCACGTAATAGTTCTCAGAACCTATTTATTAGAATCAGATTTTCTGCAGTTACATCTTTTTACTAAGTGGGACAAGATGAACTTTCAGTTTAACAGATACCAAACATTGACTCTTTTTAAAATGTTATAACCTTTTGTTTTAGTTACCCATCTTCACTTTCCACTGACCCATCCTTCTTCCCTTTTGCCTTTTTCCCTCCCTCCATTCCTTCTAAAGATATTTCAGAAACCTTAATTAAATTACATTTTGGCTTAGGACTCATTTTGTCTCTTTGTGTATCTGTGTAGTGATCTCTTAAGTATTGAGTTTAACTTGCAAAGGGAAACTATGGCTAAGTTCTTGTGGGTGAGGGATGTATAGGGTTATTTAAATGTTATATTACAAGGTACCTGGTAATAATAATACAGGGTCTGAAGGGAATGTTTCACACATTCTGTTGAATAGGTTTAGAATTCTGTATATTTAGAAAGATTTCTTTCAAAAATTTAAAAAATTATGTTTTACTTCAAAGATTTATTTCTTTTATCCGAAAAACTCAGACATGTTAAGAGTATTTTGTGGACTTAGAAAATACTTGTAGCTACGTAGATGTTGTAAAAAAATTCTTCACATATGATTTTACCTTTACCATCTGTTTAATTAGTTTTGTTATGTACTTTATAACTTCTAAGTTAAATCATGTGTAGCTTACTAACGTAGATTACAAAATATTGTGTATGTTTCTGTTATGTAACTCTAAGTGGGTCCATTTTTGAAATGGGACTACTGTACTTATTTTTCTACGTAGTAACAGAGATGTCTTGTAAGGTAAAACAGAGTCTCAGTAGAAATTCTTTAAACCTTCCAAGTAGCATATTTTATAAAAGACAACAGCAAATAATATTGATAGTGTAGTCATTTCTATTCACTGTATACTTTCATACACATTTATTTTTATAGAAGGAAAAGTAGTGTCATTTCTGGAGTGACATAAATTCTAAGCACTTCTTTTCCACTTATTGCAGGCGTGGCTCTGGATTAGCTGCTCATTCATTCATTCATTCACTTATTCATTAGAATATATGTATTTGTCTAGTAGACAGTACATAATTTCCTAGGCACTGGCCATAGAATGACAAAATGGAATCATTTCAACTTTTGAAAGTGTTTTCTTACCCACCCGGGACATGTGAGTAGTATTGATAGAAAGCAGTTGGCACATAGTAGGCTACTTCCTGAATAGGTGGTGCTGAGATGCTTTTCCTCTGCATTTGGTTTCTACCAATAGTAGAGGGACTTTATGCTGTTTGCTTTCTTATTATTTTTATGATATTGTCTTATTTCTTATAAAATTACTTATCTTATTTACTCTCAAAAGTATATATTTTAAACTATCTAATAAGATCTTTATTTAGTGTCACTTATTTTACAAAGGTTAGGTGCTTATTTTAGTGATGATTTGTCATTAAAATTATGTCAAAATGTCTTAAAATGTTGTTGAAACTGTAAACAAACTCATAACACACACAGAGCTAATTATGGATGCCATCTGTTTATTTTTACAAAGCTTTTTTTTAAGATCCATGGCATTGTCTGCTTATGATAAGCTCCAAGATTATTATAATGACTAAGTCCTGTCCTTCAATTAGTGTAGTTGAAGATGGGAAGACAATTCGTTTGTTCACTGACCTTTTCCTGTGTCAGAGTATATGAAATATGACATGTCATGGTAAAGAAACTCTTGGGAAGTGCATTTGCAATATACTTAATTTTATGAGGGAAAAAAATGGTATCAAAGGAGCAGATGTGACCAAAGTTTTACTTACATGTATAAAACTTATTCAAGGTTTTAGATGAAAGTGAGATAATCTGTCCTTTTCCAATGCCGTAAGTAGCTTGGCTTTACATCAAATTTAGGGACTTGTCAGTGATCGATCAAGCTGCTCATGAGACATTTCCTGCTCGTGTACCTCTGTGTCAGTCCATGTTTTTGTGTACGCATACTCCATGTGTTGGTGGGAAAGGCTGGTACTCCCAGGACACGTCCGTCGAAGTAGTTATCAGCACTTTGCTGAGAGAGCAGTGATTCCACAGGCTCAGTTTTGCCATTGTGCATGCTAAGCACTACCCACGTCAGTCTGGAGGGAAAGCAACCTGCAGGATCCATCTGCTCCTTTCTGCTACACTGCATTGATGCGAGATTACGCTAATCTGGCTGCTTGTCAGGACAGGTTAGTGAAAGCATGCAAGTGGGTGAGACTTAGGGAGGACTAGCGCTTTGGAGAATCAGAAACTGCCCCTATACATGCCATGTTAAGTGTAGCAGAATAGGTTGATTATCAGCCACATTGAGGATGGCAGCAAAACAAATGTGTGTTTTCAGTTAAGAATGAGTTTCAGGATGAAAATCATTAAACACTTCTGGACCGCAAGTAAATCAAAACTGGGGAAAGTAGTACAGATAAGTTTATAAACACTTTTTAGGCATTCATTTTTCTTGTGATTTGTGTGCTGTTTTGTGTTTAGTCTTTCTTTTCTGAGCTAGAGGGTGTTTTAGTCCGATACAACTAAATATTAAATTAACTTCATTTTACCCAGAAACTTCGGAATTTGTGTGTGTGTTTACTTCTGTTTAATTACCTTTTTGAACACCTACTGACTGGCAGATCTTGGCCTTGCAGGTTGAACATCCTGTCACAGAATGCATTACTGGCCTGGACCTAGTCCAAGAAATGATCCGTGTTGCTAAGGGTTACCCTCTCAGGCACAAACAAGCTGATATTCCCATCAACGGCTGGGCAGTTGAATGTCGGGTTTATGCAGAGGTAAAATGAATGATGTTGCAAGGAAGGATGATGTTTGTGTTGGGAGTCATGGGGTCCTGGTATAGTTAAACAACCAGCTAAAGTTAGGGTTTTACTACCTGTGTCAAGTATTTGATTGTATAATCCATCATTAAACCAGAAAATAATGAGATAATTTTGACATAATTTGAAATGGTTTTAAATAATTGAGTGTAATTAATTCTCATCTATATCAGGATGGGGAAACAGCCACCAATCCGTTAAGAGATGACAAAAAATTAGATAATGTGTTTGAGCTTGAATGGACCATGGTCTTTGCTTTGTTTGCTTTTTGTTTGTGTGTTTTCAAACCACATTAGCAAGAAATGGCATCACTTACTTCTTGATTATATGTTAGCTATTGATTCGATATTTGCTTATATTCCTTTTCAACAGTTTTTTTTTCTGATAATTTTATCCTTTATGATAACATGAAAGTAAAATGTAAAATTCAAATGATGAAGCTTTGGATAAAATATGTTCTCTTAATTAATAATTTTAATTACAGATAAAACTTTCAGTTCAATACTTTTATAACTATCAGAACTAGATAATATCAACATCTCCAAAAGCTTTTTTCAAATGATTGCAACAAGAATGCAAGACAACATTTGTACCGTCTTTTACTTTAGACATTGAAGATGACTGTCAAAAAAAAAAAAAAAAGCATTTTCTCTAAGAATACTGGAAATTGTTTTGAAATCCTTTTTAAGAACTCTGAAAATATGTTTTGGCATGCTTATTATTGACCTTGCTTTTTATCATCTTTTAAGTGGTATTCTTTTCTTATGACACTGAATTTATTATTTATTCTGATGATCTAAGATATTTGTAAATGGAGTCCACATCTAGTAGCACGTGCAAAGTTTCTTTTCAGGTCTTTATTTGAAGAACCTAAATTGTCAAGTTTTACCATATGTGAGCTGTTTTGAGAAGTAAGAAAAACAAATATCGTTATACACCACATTTGTTGTTCTGAACTTGAGTCTGTTTTGATGTAGAGCCTAGGTTATTTTATTTTTGCCCAAGGCATTCTAAGAAGTTTTATAAAAAGTTGGAATTTTACCAATTTCAATAAAGTACAAGCAAGGTCAGGCTAAATTCTGCTTATAATTCTGCTTAGATTTTAAGTACTCTTCTAAGTTGTCCAGAGAGAAAGACAATAATATTCTGAAATGTGTGATTTGGTAAATACTGAACGTGGAAAATAGACTTATCAGTTCTTCTTCATTGTATAAATATTTAACCTTCCTTGCACTGATTTATATTTCAAAGACTGTGCTTCCTTTCCTTTGAACTTTCAGGACCCCTACAAGTCTTTTGGTTTACCGTCTATTGGGAGGTTGTCTCAGTACCAAGAACCAATACATCTACCTGGAGTAAGTCATTAAGCTGTAATACCAACTGAGGGGTTAAAAGTCTTGATTTATGTCATACTTTTATGTTAAAGCATGTCAACACCAAAGGGTGTGAATTGCAGGACAGATGAAATTCATGGGGAAATCATAGTTTTTGTATTTAAATTAAAAAAAATACTTGATGATGTTCATGAACATCAGATTTCTCTTGACAGGGGAATTCCATAGACGTCTGCTAAATATGAATGATAGTTTACTGTGTCCCCAATTCTTTGAAAAATCGTAATGAAAAAGATCATGGAATCAAAAAATGGGAAATGACTTTTTGTGTTACAATTTAATCTTTTCAATAAATCAAATCTAGCTCCTCCATATATTCAGATGTCAAGAAATTCAAGCACAAAATGAGCTTATTAATTGAAATGGATTAAGGAAAACAAAGTGTGCCTTACTGTTTTGTGTCATGGACTCTTAAGTGCGTGTTGTTTACATCAGTTAAAGAAAAGATCGTTTCCCTCTATACCCCTTAGTTCTTCCATTTTTAGCATCTGTTCTGTAAATAGTTTTGGTTGCATAAAAAGAACAAGGACATACCCTTTCTCTTAATCAAGGTAATAAGTGCACATATACATGACATGATGTTAGCTATGGATGACAAGGCTGTACCATCTGTGAATATGATTATTCTGTTTGATCACTAGCACGAAGATGGTGAAAGATTACAGGAAGAATTCTAAATTTGAAGATGTTATTGGATATATGATTTATTTCACTTTTTAAATTGTTTTTGCCCATGTGCTTTCTAAAGGGACTTGACCCTTTCTAGGCTTGGAGACTCCATGCTGTGTTCAAAGCCTGAAGGCAGAAAAAAAATTGTAAAGATTTAACAGGCATTATGTGACGTTAAGTAGCAGATGAGAAAACAAGTATCTTAGGGACATATCTAAACACTTTTTTAATCAAACAGAGAAAGTATTAAATAAGAATCCATAATGATTACTCTAGTTGTTAGAAGTTTTCACCATGTTGTAATAGCTAACAGGATGTCAAACATTTTGCCCTCGCAAGTTTTTGCAATTTGCAATTTTCAAACGTGAGACCTGTTGAAAGTACAAGTGATAATGGACAAACTGTACCCCCTACAGTCTTTGTCCCACCAAATCTTTCTTCAATTAATGCTGCAGCAGGAGTTTTATGTAATAACATTTGCAGTTGTGAGCCATCCATAGAAAGAAAAAACAATTAAAATGCCTTAAATGTTCTGCTTACTGCTGTTATTTGCTTGTGCGAATGTTGCATGTCAGCTAAATGGACCAAGGAATAGATAGAGTGATTGGGTGCAGGAGAGTGCACACTAAGCTTTGTCTATCATTATTGCTGGGAGCAATCAAATTGATGTCAGCAGGACAGTAGATGCGTTGACAGCTGTAATTATGTATCTCCATGGTGATCACTTTTGGCCTGTCATGGAGGCCCACAAGTCCCCTCCCTTGGAAGCATTTAATCAGATTGGGCTGTCACTTGTCAGGTAGACATGGCGGGTTGGGAGTTGTGCTTAGGGGGAGAGGTGAATTGAGAATGAAGGGTGGGAGACGTCTGGTAGTTTCACAGGGTCCACTGTGGTACTGGAAAAAGAAATTCTAATTATGCCAGAGATTTCTGAGCAATGGTTTGAGAATCTCATACAGAGGTGCTTGTGGTTGTTATTGTTTTCCTTTCTTGCCTTATTACAACTAGATCAGTCAGTTAGACTTAGGAAACCACTTCTGGCTCTGACCTTTTTTGGTCACAAGAATACATAATTAAGAGTTGACTTATGGTTTGTACTTCTTACATGCTTCCTTAAGCCTGAAATTTATTTGTATGGCACAGAAGAAATTTATTTCTGTGGTGAGAAGATCACCATATCTTGTAAACTTTCTATTTCTAGACTGGCGTTTCATTCTGCTCAGAAATTAGGTCCCAATGCCTTTCGACTTTATTCTTAAAGCTTTTAGTATCAATTTGTACAGCCTTTGTTATCATGGAGGGATGGAGACTTGATTTGACTTTTAATTGGTTGTTAGAAATAAAAGTACAGTTGATTATTATTTAGAAAAAACTGTACAAACCATACATTATAAAAAAGAGCTTTTATGCTTTACTATAATTTTAAATTTGAGTTATAGATTTGCTTATACAAAGATGTGTGTTGATTATATGTAATACAACTTGACTTTACCTTAGTATTTTTAAATTAAAATAACATAACTTCTGTGGTCCCAATTTTGATAAATAACAAAGACAGTTATTTATGAGAGCTGTAAATAACTTTGAAGATGATACTATTTAAAGTAACTAAAATTTTACATTATGAATTATAGGAGAATGTAATACATATTCTTTTTTTGGGGAGAATTTTTTTTGCTATAGGGCACATGCGCTCACCAGACAGAGAGAGACAGAGAGACAGAAAGCGAGAAATCACCCCCCAGGGGGGATGGCCACACTGCAATCCCTTCTCCTCCATTCTCCTCTCAGGATCTTGGGCAGGCACGCACACGCGCCCGGCGTGAGTTTTAAGCCACCGGGTCTGGGACGCGAAACATGATCGACTACATGGGAGTCCAGCGACATAGCCATTATGCTAACTGCTGGTCCCATAAGAAATATTCTTTATCGTCCATGTTATTTTACCATTGAGTTGTGCATGAAAGTTCCTTACCAGCTTTGTGGCCGTTTATGTAGCAAATGATGATACATTTAAAGTCCAAAGTTTTAGAGCTTGTACCAAACTCACGTTCTAAGCACAGCTTTCACGAGTTTGCTATGGTTTTAAATATGCCATGGTGGTATAACTAGCTCTTTACCTTTTTGGTAGTGAAATTCAGAAAATGGAGGTTCACAGGTATCTTTGCTGTTACGTAACCTGATTGCCAGTTGCCATTTTTGGGGCATTTAAATGTGGGGAGAAGGTAGATTGAGATTTTATTGCTTTCAAAGCTACTCCGTTAATATTCTTTACCAGTTTTTATCAGTACTTTGAATTTTATAGAACTTCTGTTTATGTCCTGAAACAGTTTTCAGAAAATAGAAAGCCAAGTGTATTTTGTAAATGTACTGAATGACTTTCATTTAAAATTAGGATTTCCAATGATGAATAGGAATGCAAATACAGATCTTTATATTTTTGTTTGCATTTGCAAGTACAGAAATAGAAGCCCTCCAGGTCTGTTATAATATTACCTTCAAAACCTTACAAAGTGAATAATCGTACTGTGATTTTTTTTTTTTGAGATAAGCCATGAAACGATGGCTTATCATTTGATGTCACTGTGTAATAAAGCCATCATCATACCCTCATGTGGATAACCTAGACAAGAGGTTCTACATGCGGTCCCTTGATAATTGCCTAAATTAAAATATTAAAGGCCTAACAGCCGCTGCGTTGACCTTTTTCTGCCTTGCTGCAGACAGATGAGCTGCTGTTTATTAGGACGCCTTCTTCCCACAGGTGAAGAGCTAAGTGAGCGTCCGCTCTTCTCTTCCCACCCCTTTACCATGTTGGGCATCAAAGCCCTGCTGTTCTAGCAGCTTCGATTAAATTCCTCTAGCCTCAAGACCCCTAGGATACGCCTGACAGTCTTGAGTATTTTGATTAGCTTTTAAATACTTCAGATTCCAAGACTTTGTCATAATAATTTAATAAATATTCTGACCTCAACCACTGCTCATTTTCAAAGTTTTACATGGCTAACCTCCGTGCCTTACTGCTGGTATCAAACTGGGAGATGAAAACAAGAATCAGCGCTGTACTAGCTAACTTCTTGGCTGGTTAACAGCAATCAAGCTCTTCAAAAGAATATTTTGAACTTGTGCTATTTTTTTCCCCCCATGAAAATCTCAAAATCAGAACTCTAATTGGGGCTGTGTCCTTACAAAGCAAAGCTATGGGAAAAGCTGTGTAAACATTAAAGCCTCAGGGGACTAACAGTAACAGAAAAATAGTGTTTTACAGTTGAGAGGGTGAGGCAAAAAAGGAAAGTGTGACAGACATGAAAGGCCCAGGCCCTGCGTTCCTATGGAGCCGAGGAGCAGGCTGGACTGGGGGCCTCTGGAAGGTCCAGTGGGGAGTGGATTAGACGGGGCGCCTTCCCTGCTCTACTTCAGGTGGGACACTCATCAGATGGCTGCAGGGGAAACCCGGCGTGGGGATGCTTAAAGCCTGGCTGTTTCTTAGTTCCTTCAGTGGGAGATATACTGCATATTAACAGACCAAAGATTCTTTGTATTTTTAGATGATTTTTCTATTTTTCAGAAGCTAAAATGTTATTTGAAGTTGAAATTCTCTGTTCATTTTCTCTATGTAAATTAAATTTATGATTAAATTTGTGATTAAAAATATTTTAAAAATGTATATATGTGTGTATACACACACACACACACACACACACACACATATATATATATATACACATATATATGTATATATACACACACACACACAAATATATACACACATACACATACACATACACATACAATATGAGTTACTTTTCTTTTTTCTTCTTTTCAGGTCCGGGTTGACAGTGGCATCCAGCCAGGAAGTGATATTAGTATTTATTATGATCCTATGATTTCAAAAGTTAGTTTGATTTCTTGGTGGATTCTTTTTATTTTCTTCTGGGGGAAAAAGAGAGAAAAGCATGTAACTAATTATAAAGTCTGAAATGGGGTCTTTACCTCAGTCATGTGCTATAATTAAACAAGTGACTGCACTGCTGTGAAAGGGGAAGCAGAGCAGATTTTGTAGTACTTGCCCCTCTCCAGTCTCATCAGACCACCCCCAGCACCACGGGTGTGCACGTGTGCATGCATGTGCCCGCACACACACCGACCAGCACCTATCAGTGGTGCCAGCACAATTCATTGGAAGGAGAAAGGATTCAGTTTTTTTTTTTTTTTTTTTTTTAAGATTGTTCTTGAAAATTGCTTGAAATGGAAGTATGAATGACTGGTGATAGCAAAACGTTAGGCAGTGTTGGTAGGCAGTATTTATTAGAAATCTCTTGACTTTGTCTCTTTAGTTTTTACAAATTACTAATTGCTTAAATAGATTTGGCATAATTAAAGTTTATGTCAGAGTGTAGATTTTTTTGTCCACTTTCTTTTCAAAGTTTGACTTTTCAGAATAAATGAACAATTCTACTTAAATTTTTAATCTTTAAAATCTTAAAAAATAGGTAATAGTAATGGTAATTACTACTTTAGTAATAGTAGTGGTAATTAATTTTAATGGTAATTGAAACTCCAATTTTATTTAGAAAATCCAGTGTTCTTTGAAATGTTAGATCTGGATTGAGGAATGATTTTTATTTCTTAAAATGATTTTTTTTCCCAAATGTACTTTTTTTTTTTTATATAGTTGTAGTTACATAAACAAACCATTTTTTACTTTCTTTTTTCACGTTTTATACTATTGTCAAAATAAGCTTTAGGTCTTTTGTTTATTAGAGAAACATTAATGTAAAAATTTAAAAACATAAAAATGTAGATTGATTTTTTTTTAGATAGATATGATTCCATTCTAAATGAATACATTTCCATTCAGAGAAATGGCCTGCAAATTAATTTTCCATCTGACTTGATTGTGAAAAACTAGTAAAATACACTAAGATAATGTAATCTATAGATTATAGATTGAGTAAAATAACCACTCAAAAAATCTTTAATGAGTAATTAAGATCCTATTTTATTGCTAAGTTATTTAAGATATGAGGAAACTTCAAAAAAGGTTGTGGAAAATGGAATGAAAGTACAAATTCATTTTGGTGCAAAAAATTTTTAAACCATGCATTTTTTTTTTTAAATATGCCTTTTGTCTTCCATTAACTTTTTGAAGACCCCTTATATATTGACACAAGGTCATAGAGAACAGGTAAGATACAGAACATCTGAGACCATTCTGCTTTTCTAAAACAAGTACTCTTGCTTTGCACCGTGATGTGTAAAATACTACGAATGACTCTTCAGGTAGTATTTTTTTTCTTTAACCTTTTATATTTAAAAGTTTATTCTGTCAGTTATCAAAATGTTAGTTATTCAGGGTACCAAACTTCAAATCACAGAAAAATAAGAAAGAAATAAAATCTTACTCTATTTTTAACACAATTGCAGATGTTCAGAGCCTCTCCCAAATGTGCACATTTTTTATATATCTTTAAAATGCTTTTCTATGCTTGTTTTTAAAAATATTTTGTTTTTCCCAAATAGCTCTTTTTTTTTTTTTTTTTTGGAGAGGTTTTTGCTATAGGGTGTGTGTACTCACCAGAAAGACAGAGAGGCAAAAAGCGAGAAATCACCCCCCAGGGGGATGGCCACGCCACAATCCCTTCTCCTCCATTCTCCTCTTGGGATCTTGGGCACACGTGTACACGTGCCCGGCATGAGTTTAAGCCACCTGATCTGGGACTCGAACCGCGGTCGACTACATGGGAGTCCAGCAACTTAGCCATTGTGCTAACTGCTGGTCTCTTTCCGAAATAACTCTTTACTATGATAATGAAAGTAGGCAAATAAGTCCAAAGTAGCTTGATTCTAATATTTACTTAAAATCTTAACTGACACATATTTTATATCAACAACAACTGTGAAATTCCAGAGCTATTTTGGGAAATCTATTATGATATATTTTAACTTTTACTAGAGTGAATTGTTTTACATATAGTTAGATATAAATATATATTAATTTTTTTTATTTTGTTTGAATTTAGCTAATCACATATGGCTCCAATAGAACTGAAGCACTAAAGAGAATGGAAGATGCACTGGACAATTATGTAATTCGAGGTAAAAACAAACATTGTCGTCCTGTTAGTATATGTAGTGTCCAGTTGTAGAAAACAGCTTGAAGGTTTACTAATTAGAGAATTCCATGGAATATTTGCTTACTATATATTTAAATAAAAAACAAAAGCCTGAATTAATTAGACTGATATACTAGGGACAGGTGTGTCGTTTTCTTGAGCGGTTCTGTATGTATGTACTCTTACATCGTCTAATTGAACTTCATATGCGTATTTAGTATTTCGTAGATAAGTATTGTATGTAAAATGAGAGAATTCAGAGTAAAGATTAGCCAGTGTCATCTGGTAGCAATTTTGCTCCATTATGGTCGATGGGTTTTTGTTTTTAAAGTAGGAAATTTGAAAATGTAGAGAGATAGAAAGCACAGGAACCTACATTTGACTCATTTGGGACAAGAGGAAATAGCTTTTGCTTCTATGATTAGAACCAGTTCTAGACGTTTTCTAGGAATGCTGTTTTGTTACTTCATGTACAGGTATAACAGTTCTAATGCCCAGTGAAATGTGATCCCACAAGCCACTAGAGTTGATAGTAATAACTGAATGAGGAGCAGCCATTCCATTGAAATAATTAAAGCAAAGTTGTACTTACCTTCCTTGAAGAGTAAATCGCATTCTACATTTTATCAACAGCTTTCCATTAGCAGTGAAAAGATTACTTTCGCCCAACATAAATTACCACCTAATGAACTTTAATATCAACTGAAAGTGTGAAATGGGAGTTCATTTGAATAGATAGTGTGGGTCTAGAACAGACCGTAGGACCACCTGGCTACTCTCTGGCTTGGCTCTGTTTCCCTGGCTCCCTCCCAGTGCTGCTGGGAGGCTGGATCAGAGGCTGAAGGGGCAGGACCGTGGGCTAACTGCACAGCCCTTCCCCAGGCCCACAAGACCAAATAGAGCTATTATGCAAATTTAGAAAGGCTTCCTCTTGTAGGGACACAACGTTTGGTCCTTGCAAGTGGACTGGAGCTTTGTGTGAGGCAGAAAAGAAGTGCAGTGTTCTCAGGGCATATCGCGCTCCAAGACAGGAAGTGCAGCTTAGCAATGGACGATGGCAAGTCCCCGCTTTGTACCACTGTACGTGTATGTCCGCGGCCCAGGGCAAGTTAGCGATCCTGCTGTCACGGTCTACCTTTCCTTGCTCACATCCATCTGTTGACAAGTCACGCCACCCACACTTTCCCAACTTTTCTCTTGTTAGATCAGGAGGAATTTTGTCTCTCCCCTATCTTGTGCCGTCACCTTCTTTTCTTCCCATTTGTTAACTAACAAGTGACAGTGGTGCTCATGTGCTCGTGAGTCATCCCTATTAACCAGAGGAAAAATAAGCTTTCAAGGGAACTTAGACCTAATTTTAGAAACATTCCTAGCATCAATTTCAGAGCATCTAAAAATTTGAAAAATCCCCTTCACATTCCCTCTAGCTCATTTTCTGTTTCCTTTTTAGCTCTGATTATGGGACTTAAATACCAATTAGGCTTGTCATTATTCTCCTAACTTATATGTATGATACCTAAGGCTGTTATTTCATTGGGCCAATAGATTTTTCCAGGTTTAGCCTGAAGTTCAAATCACGGTGATAGAGTAGAAAGAAACCGTTCAGCCCTGGGGTCATATCCTGTCCTAACACCATCTGTTAACTACATGGTTTTCCTCAAATTACTTTGCCTCTCTGAATCTCATAGTCCCCTTTTTAAAAATGAAGTGGTAGACTTTGCCTTATATGTTCGTGGGAGGGGCCAGAAGGTGGCATGGAGGTTGAGGCGCTGGGCTCCCACCTGACCGACACTCTTCGAGTCCTAGGCCCGGGGGCTTGAAAATTATGCAACATGCGTGTGTGAGTGTGTGTACCCCAAACCCCAAGGAGAGTGGAGGGGAGGGATTGCGGTATGGCCTTCTCCCCTAGGGGTGATTTCTCACTCCCCCCCACCCCCCTTGAGCATATGAGCCCTATAGCCAGAACAAAACTAACTAAATTAAAAAAAAACAGTGAGAATGAAATGAAATCGAGTATATGAAGGGCTTGGCACTGTACTGGCTCATGTTGTTCAGTAACTTTAGGTCCCATCTTCTTTTTCCTCTGTCATCGAAATTGCAGAAGCGCATCTTTACACGTCGTATGTCATAAAGCCTGTCATAATCACTCTACTGTGAATGTATTAAACTGTATACGCAGTACCAGCGGCCATTTTAGGTCACTCCTAACTTTCCATGCTGGGGCTGTGAGCTTTCGCTGTACCCCGTTCCCACACTGCTCCGCAGTGTTTACCGTCACTGTAACTACAGCAGCGATTGTTGCTGAGTGCTGGATTATCCTGTAAGAATATCGGTATGTGAGGGCACCGATGCTATTTTGTTGTTTACTTTTATATTACTGGTGTCTGTCACATGGTGGGTGATTCATAAACACTTATTAAATGAATGAATGAGTGAGTAATTTTTATCCCTGGTTTCAAGGTATTTCTAGTATACAGTTGGCCTACCAACTCTGTGATTTCACACACGTGGGTTCAACTGATTGCAAATCAAAAATAACAGGTTGACAATAAAAATGTTACAAGTAAGAAGTATAGTGTGACAACTGTTTACAAAGCATCTACATTGCATTAGATAGTCTAAGTGGCCCCCAGATGATTGGACGTGTAGGAGAATGCCTGTAGGTCATGTGCAAATGCTACGCTGTTTTCCGTGAGGGACTCGAGTGTCTGTAGATTTTGTTGTCTCTGGAGTCCTGGAACCAATTCCCAGTGGGTACTGAGGCACTACTTTACTTGTCATGAAAACCTATAAACAGCTAAGTATAATATATTAACTTACTAGGTAACTTAAGCGCCGTGGTAAAGAAGTATAGTGAGAATTCAAGGAAGAAGGCAGCATATCTTTCTCTGCTCAGCTCTTCCTTTTGGTCTTTCGAAAATAATATGAGCACAGCTTAGGACTCAGAGGTGACTGCTGAGAGAACCTCATTTTGTGTAGCCATCAAATGACTCCCCAGATGGGCAGCATTTTAAACAAGACTGGTAACTTCTGCTGTCGGTGAACTAAAGCAAGTGGATGCACTCTGGTGTCTTTGGAGCGTGACTTGCTGTATGTAGTCTTTTGGAAAGATAATCTGGCAGTAGATGTTAGTTAACCCAGATGCTCAGTCTTTCCTATAGAGGTAAAAGGTTGAATTTAAGATGTTCACAAGGACATTTTCAAAAACATTATTTGTAGTGGCCAAAATGCGTACCAAACACAGTGTCTACTAAATGAACAGGTGAGTAAATTACAGTGCGTTCTTAAATAACGTATTAAGCAACTTTGACTTGAAGGCAGTCTATATGTAGTGTTAAAGAGGAAAAGCAGCTTTCAGAGTGATGTGTAGTACATTATCCTATTAAATACTTTCTCATCCTAAAATATTTCAAGTTATGTTTAGATGACCACAGAGAAAGGTATGGATGTACACACATCAGAACGAAATCTTTTTAGCTCAAATGTCTATCAAAGAGAGGTTTTCCACTGAAAATTTCACTTTAGGGGTATAAAAAAATTTTTTTTTAATGCCAGAGGATATGCGTGCCTGTGTGTGCATGAACAAAAGAGAGAGAAAGAGAGAGTGAGAGTAGGTGCACAGAGGGGGCCTGGACATGCCGTAGTCCGCTTGCTTGCTTGCTTTCTTTCTTTCTTTCTTTCTTTCTTTCTTTCTTTCTTTCTTTCTTTCTTTGAGAGTTTTTTTGCTATAGGGTGCGTATGCTTGCCAGAAAGACAGAGAGAGACAGAGACTCAGAAAGCGAGAAATCACCCCCCAGGGGGGATGGCCATGCCACAGTCCCTTCTTCTCCATTCTCCTCTTGGGATCTTGGGCACGCACATGCGCTCGGTGTGAGTTTAAGCCACCGGGTCCGGGTCTCGAGCCGCGGTCAACTACATGGGAGTCCAGCGACATAGCCATTTCATCAACTGCTGCTCCCATGCTGCAGTCCTTTTCCTCCAGTTCTTCATCCTGAAAGATGGGCATGAGTACACATGCAGCACATGTTCTTCAGGTTGACATAACCGGAATTCACACCCTGGTTGGCCATGTGGAATTGGCCTCTGATGAGCAGCTTTTAACTGCTGTACTATCAGGTGGCCTTATTGTAGGCATTTTCACACCTAGAGGAAAGTTGAGTAAGTAATTTGGAGCATACCCATGCAATTTTCACTTAGTCAATGGCATTTTGGCTTGTTTTTGATATTTGACTTTCTCCATCTCTCCCTTTGTCATTTCCTTCTTCTTTCCCATCCTGCTTCTTTTCTTCCTCCTCTTCCATTCTCCTTTTTTTTTTTTTTTCCTGATTCATTTGTAAGAAAGTTCCAACCATCATAACACATTACTTTTAAGTACTTCACTGTGTGTCTTGATGGTAAGATACTATTAAAGTTACGTTCCTACAGGAATTATTCCATTATCATACCACACCAGCAAAACAATTTAATAATACCATCTAATGTATTGCCAATACTTAAGTCTCTCTACGTCTCCTCTTTACTAAAGTGTCTTTTTTCCCTCTTTTAAATTCCCATACATATTCCAAAGTTTACACAATATCTTTGTTTATACCTCTTTATTATCTTGTCCTCTTTAATATTTCATTTCATGAAGTTTTAGAGGAGTTCAATAAAGCTGATTTCTAGATTGGAAGTGTCAGGGTTGGTCTAGTGAAGGCACTTGGGAAGCGAGCTCAGAAGGATGGGGGCTGTATTCTTTGAGTTGGTGATTTGGAATACGGTGTAGTCACTGGTGAGAAGATTTCAAAGCATGGCTATAGGACCAGGTGGCTAAAGTAGAAGACTAGATTATTTGAGGTGAGGTTCAAAGGACTGAAAGGTAAGAATCTTGTCTGGGCCATTTACCCAGCAAACTGAGTTAGGATCAGAAGAAAGATTGTGACTGAGTTAACAATTTCCTAATGAATATTGGATTGTGACAAAAATAGTAATAAATGCCAAGTGGGCCAGCAGGTGTTGTGGTGAAGGCATTGGACTCCCACACAGCCGACAGTGGTTTGAGCCTCGGGTTGGTGACTTTAAAATCACTCTGGGAACATGTATATGTGTGCTCAAAACCCTGAGAGGAGAATAGAGGAGAAGGGATTGCGGCCATCACCCCGGGGAGTGATTTCTCACTTCCCCTGCCTGTCTCCAGTGAGCTCATGTACCCTATGGCAAAAACCTAAAAATAAATAAAGAAGTAAATGAAAGACGAAGAAGAGGAGGTGCTAATGCTCTGGCAGTGGCAGCAGATTGCAAGGAGGTGAACGAGGGCACTTCTGACAGTTCACAGGGCCAGCCCACTAGCCTAGTATAGCAGTTAAGGGAACTGTGGCCAACCGAGGTTCAAATCCTGACCCCAGAGGTTTTGAAAACACACTGGTCACTGGTGCATGTGCCCAAATCTGACAGACTGGAGAAATAGAGAAGAAGGGATTGTGGCATGATTGTGCCCCATCAAAGGGGTGCTTTCTCTACCCCATCTCTCTAGGGTGACTGCATGTGCTCTCTGACAACGTAAACAAACAAAAACTTCACGGAAAACCAGAATTAAATTATGATCTCATGTTGGTGCTAAAATAAAATAAATAAAATAGAATAAATAAAAAGCCAAGTAAGATCTTTTCATAATATATACTTTCCACAAACTTTTTGAGGACTTCCTCATAAGGATTGCTGGAGAAGTGCGTTCCTTAAGAGCACTGAAGTTTTTAGGTAAGACAAGAAGGAAGTAGGACTATCCCATGAAGATACCAGGCATGAGGGAAGCCTGTCTGATCATAGAGCAGCAGTCTCAGAAGATGGAGTGGAATGGCTTCGAAGGGAGGGAAGTGGTATTTAGGGAGGGTGGTGATACCTTGCTTAACTGAGGTTTTCAGGATAAAGAATGATCAGAGAAGCTTGTATTTTTAGTGATACATACAGAGTCCTTGAAGTATCTCATGGGAGGGTGAGCTACAGGGCTTATCAAATGTCTTAAAGACATTCTGAGGTGGGACCAGCAGTTAGCGTAATGGCTATGTCACTGGACTGCCATGTAGTCAACCGCAGTTCGTGTCCCGGACCCAGTGGCTTAAAAAAAACTCATGCCGGGCGCGTGTGCGTGCGTGCCCAAGATCCCAAGAGGAGAACAGAGGAGAAGGGATTGCGGCATGGCCATCCCCCCTGGGGAGTGATTTCTTGCTTTCTGTCTCTCTGTCTTTCTCTGTCTGTATGGCGAGCACATGTGCCCTATAGCGAAAAAAAAAATATATAACCTCTCAAAAAAAATTGTAAAGACATTCTGAAGGAGCTAACTCTAGATTTCTTCTAAATGACTTTTGATTCTATTTATTTTTCTTTGGCCCTGCTATGCCAATGTCACTGCCCATCTGTTTTGTGATCTAGTGGGGGCTCTAGCCAATAAATAAAAGTAGCATTTCTTCAGTTGAGATTATCAAGTATCTCCAGACATTGCCCTGTGTCCCCTGCAGGCAGATGGCCCTTGATGGAGACCACTGCCCTGCTGAGTGGTCATACAAGCATTGACCTCCATAGCTTGAACACAAGTACCCAGGTCTACTTTTTTCAATATCATTCTCTCACAAATAGGACCAGGGATTCATGTTATTAATAAATTGACTCATTGAAGGAAGAGTACAAGATAATCCTGAAACAAGTTGTGTTCAAGCAAAAAGCAGTGATCTACTAAAAAAACAAGGTTGAGGAGGGGTAGCTCTCACTGGCCAAATCTGAGAAAATGTTAGTAACAAATAAATAATGCTAGTAATAGAGTATAAGCTATGGACTAGAACAAGAGTTAATATATAAGCAGACAGACCAGATACATGAGGGAGAAGATATAACTCTTCCTTATAATGGGTGTGTGTGTGTGTGTGTGTGTGTGTGTGTGTGTGTATTTTTTAAAAAAGAATTATTTAATTTTATTTGTAATTATCATTATTCTCTTTTAATTTGTATAGGACATGTGTCCTCACCAGAGAGAGAAAGTGAAAGAGCATACTGCCAGGTCCAGCACTTGAACCATGATCCACCATGTGGGTGTCCAGCTCCTTATCCACCACTCCACTAGCTGGCCCCCTTATAGTATATTTTAACTAGTGTAGAAAAACCTTCCACATGGCAGACACCATGCTGTTTAAATAAAAATCATCAGTGGATGCCTACATCAGTGGGTGAACATATGAGAAACAGGTATTTGCATAGTTTCACATCTCCCCCGAGCTGCAGAAGTGAATGCCGCTCCAGTGCAGAAGGCTGGCGACTTACTCAAATGATCCAGATCGCCCTCGCTGGGACGGGCAAGGCAGCATCACGTGCCCCTTGATACAGTGTCTGAGAAGAACATGCTCTTCCTGTGGTAGCCTTGCCAGAAATGTATTACCTACATATAATCATGAGGAAACATTAGACAAAGCAAAGACAGTCTACAAAATAGATGGTGTCTGCTCTTCAAACATGTCGAGGTCAAGAAACACAAAAGTCGAGCCACTTATCTAGATCAAAGGAAACTAAAGACACATGACGACTAACTGCAGGGTGTGATCCTGGATTAGATTGTGGACTAGACAAAAATTGTTTTCCTTTAGTTGTAAGGGTCATAAGTGGGACAGTGGTGAGATTTGAATAAGGCCTGTAGGTTAGATAATGAAAATATCTTTTTCTGATTTTGATCCTTGTACTGAGATGACATAAGAGGCTCACTTTGCTTAGAGGTGGAATGACATTTTGCCTGCAACTTGCCCTGAACTGTTTAAGAATCTTATGTGTGTGCATGTTTACAGACTGAGAAATAAAAGCAGTGAGAAGGCACATACATGTGGCCAGATGTTAACCTTCAGAGACTCTGTGTAAAGAATATACAGTAACTCTCGTATTATTTTTGTAAATTGACTACATTTCTGAAATTATTCCTAAAGAAAATGTTTTAGAAATAGGGAAAGGGAAAACCTCTCTCTCCCCTGCCACACACTCACGTTCAAGGAATAGAAACAGATGCACTTGTAACCTTTATTATTCATCTATCTCATTTTCAGGGGTATATGTCTTAAATTTACTATATTTTAAATGAAGGACAGAAAGTGAAAGAAAATTTACTGTCTTGTTTAGCAGCTACTCATTGTTCAAATATGAATTTCTTTTCTTGAGCTGATTGTGAGCTTTTGTTAAGATAGAGAAGCTTTAAAGCAAAATACGTGATTCAGTTAAAGTTAATTTCTAAGTTCTCATGAAGTAAGCAGTGCCTTTTGGCCTCTGTTTGATCCTGGCAGTGTGCGTCGCTCATGTCTGGGCAGTGTTTTGGAACCAGCAGGTAGTCAGGAGAAGGCTGCTCCTGGGGGCCTACCCTCCGTGGCCTGGTCTCATTCCCCATACAGATGGGACCAAGTGAACTTTGGCAGAGGTCATCTCAACTCCCAATCTAAAACTCCCAGTCATAAGTTTTATGAGTATGTGATTAATACTATCATTGGAGTTATAAACTAGCTCTGAAAGAATACCCCTACTGTCCACTTACTGTTTAAACAAGGAGCTATTCAAACGATATTGTCCTGGGATGTGGAAAGAAAGTGCACTGAATACAAAATGCTAATGTTCAGATATGAAGGTTACCTTCTACTAGTTCAATAATTTTTTCCATCTATCTGATTATTTTTATTTTAAAAGAATTATTTATTTAAAATTTTCCTTTATTATTTTAAATTTTCTATAGGGCATGTACATTCACGATTGACACGTGCATGCACACACGCACACAGAGAGAGAGAGAGAGAGAGAGAGAGAGAGAGAGAGAGAGAGAAAGTGAGAAAGTGAGAAATTGAGAAAGCAATTCGCCAGGTCTGGGACCTGAACCATGGTTGGCCACGTGGGAATCCAGCCCCTTAACCACCACCTGCTGGCCCCTCTATCTGATTTTTTGAGCTTTTAGTTATAAAGTAGTTTTCTGAGTATCCCATGTTGGGTTCAGAATAAATTAATGTAAAGTAGGTTTGAGAAGAGTTGAGGCACTGAGTTATTGGTTGTTTGTCAGTAGTCATCGCTTCCTCATAGTATCTAAGAAAGAAAAAGAGATAATTAGATTTTGCATAGTAATATGTAATATTTTATTTAGGGGCATTAAAGATAAAATTATTTCCTCTTTAATTTTGTTCTTTTTTTTTAAAGGTTTTGTTGTAGGGTGTGCGCACTCACCAGAGAGAGAGAGAGCGAGACAGAGGTGGAGAGAGTGAGACAGAGATAGTGAGAAGAAAGTGAGAAATCTTCCTTCCAGGGGGATGGCCATACCCCAATCTCTTGTCCACTTTATCCTCTCAGGGTTTTGGGCATGCACATATACGCATGGGCATGACCCCCCACGCTTCCGGGTCTGGGACTCAAACCACAATTGGCCACACGGGAGTCTAGCACATTAACTACTGTGCCTGCTGGACCAATTTTATTCTTGAAATATTGTTTAACAAGATAAAAGTCTATATTTTTAATGTTTTTTTCTTTCTTTTTTTGGAGAGGTTTTTGCTGTAGGATGCGCGCTCTCGCCAGCAAGACAGAGATAGAGAGACAGAAAGCTAGAAATCACCCCCCAGGGGGGATGGCCACGCTGCAATCCCTTCTCCTTCATTCTCCTCTTGGGATCTTGGGCATGCACGCACATGCACCTGGCGTGAGTTTTAAGCCACCAGGTCCGGGACACAAACCGTGGTCGACTACATCAGCCTCATTGCCATGTCCTTGCTGTCTCCCTTCTAAACCTCTCTCAGTTCCGGCTGCTTTTCTCCGTCTGTGTCGTCAATGCCCTCGCTGTGGCCCTCAGCCCTGCTTCCAGCATGGCTCCGCAATTGTCAGCTGATTTTGCCCTCTTCACTCTTCCCCTTCGCTAGGCCTGTTATGTGGTAGCAGCTGGAGTGGTTCCTGGGATCCATAAATCTAGTCATACCTCCCCTGCTCAAGTGTTCTATCTGCAGAAGCTTTGCATGGCCAGTGGGACCTTTCTCCTTTGCTCTTTATTCTTTGGCCATGGTGTCCTCTGATTCGTCTTCTCCACAGAGAGAGCCATTTGCTTTTTACAGCAGCGTTTTCAGCATAAGCGCTTCAAGTTCCTTCCTCATGTCCAGCTTCAGCTAGCCTTCCGTGGGTCCTTCTGTGTTTCTCAGTCGGGAACGGCGTTCTGCACAGGGCACCGATGCTTCCCTCCGAGCACCCCAGCTCTCATTTCCCGTGCGTTTACAAGCCTCTTGCAGATGGTAGCCCTTTCCTTCAAAATGCTTTAGTTTGTTTGTAAAACATGATCAAGAATTAATTTTCCATTTATAGCCTGACCTCTTTCAAGGAGTCTTTTAATTTCTTGCCTGCCTAGTTTGTCTTTTTAAGCATCTTGGCATATGGACTTCGACTTTGCTCTTCATTTCTATCTATCCGAATGCCACCTTAAGTAAATGCTACCCGTTTTTAATGATGTATTACTTACACTGCTGTCATCAGAAGTTTCTTACACCTTCTAATAGCTTCCCCCATATGAACTTGTTATTTATAAAAGCCCTTAGAAAATTAGTATGGACCAGCAGAGTGGACTGGGCTAACTGCATTTCTCATGGGTGTGTGCTGTAAAAGTTACTGATTAGACTGTCATCTGGTGTGATAACTTCTTTTTTATTATTTTTTTATTAATTCACTATACACCATCACAACACACAAATGAATTTTCCATCCAAAATACACTGTGCATTGGCTCAATCAAGCACATCAACATACATGTTCTCAGCAAATAATTTTCCAATTCTTACGTCCTGCATACCTTGCCATCCCTGATTCCCCATCCCCCACCCTCTGCTATGTCCCATCCTCCTCCC
>NW_006159515.1:4494737-4497271 GCF_000334495.1 Tupaia belangeri chinensis | reverse complement strand
GAGAGAGAGAGAGAGAGAGAGAGAGAGAGAGAGAGAGAGAGAGAGAAAGTGAGAAAGTGAGAAATTGAGAAAGCAATTCGCCAGGTCTGGGACCTGAACCATGGTTGGCCACGTGGGAATCCAGCCCCTTAACCACCACCTGCTGGCCCCTCTATCTGATTTTTTGAGCTTTTAGTTATAAAGTAGTTTTCTGAGTATCCCATGTTGGGTTCAGAATAAATTAATGTAAAGTAGGTTTGAGAAGAGTTGAGGCACTGAGTTATTGGTTGTTTGTCAGTAGTCATCGCTTCCTCATAGTATCTAAGAAAGAAAAAGAGATAATTAGATTTTGCATAGTAATATGTAATATTTTATTTAGGGGCATTAAAGATAAAATTATTTCCTCTTTAATTTTGTTCTTTTTTTTTAAAGGTTTTGTTGTAGGGTGTGCGCACTCACCAGAGAGAGAGAGAGCGAGACAGAGGTGGAGAGAGTGAGACAGAGATAGTGAGAAGAAAGTGAGAAATCTTCCTTCCAGGGGGATGGCCATACCCCAATCTCTTGTCCACTTTATCCTCTCAGGGTTTTGGGCATGCACATATACGCATGGGCATGACCCCCCACGCTTCCGGGTCTGGGACTCAAACCACAATTGGCCACACGGGAGTCTAGCACATTAACTACTGTGCCTGCTGGACCAATTTTATTCTTGAAATATTGTTTAACAAGATAAAAGTCTATATTTTTAATGTTTTTTGGGGGGAGAGGTTTTTGCTATAGGACACATGCATTTGCCCAAAAGACAGAGATAGAGAGACAGAAAGCTAGAAATCACCCCCCAGGGGGGATGGCCACGCTGCAATCCCTTCTCCTTCATTCTCCTCTTGGGATCTTGGGCATGCACGCACATGCACCTGGCGTGAGTTTTAAGCCACCAGGTCCGGGACACAAACCGTGGTCGACTACATCAGCCTCATTGCCATGTCCTTGCTGTCTCCCTTCTAAACCTCTCTCAGTTCCGGCTGCTTTTCTCCGTCTGTGTCGTCAATGCCCTCGCTGTGGCCCTCAGCCCTGCTTCCAGCATGGCTCCGCAATTGTCAGCTGATTTTGCCCTCTTCACTCTTCCCCTTCGCTAGGCCTGTTATGTGGTAGCAGCTGGAGTGGTTCCTGGGATCCATAAATCTAGTCATACCTCCCCTGCTCAAGTGTTCTATCTGCAGAATCTTTGCATGGCCAGTGGGACCTTTCTCCTTTGCTCTTTATTCTTTGGCCATGGTGTCCTCTGATTCGTCTTCTCCACAGAGAGAGCCATTTGCTTTTTACAGCAGCGTTTTCAGCATAAGCGCTTCAAGTTCCTTCCTCATGTCCAGCTTCAGCTAGCCTTCCGTGGGTCCTTCTGTGTTTCTCAGTCGGGAACGGCGTTCTGCACAGGGCACCGATGCTTCCCTCCGAGCACCCCAGCTCTCATTTCCCGTGCGTTTACAAGCCTCTTGCAGATGGTAGCCCTTTCCTTCAAAATGCTTTAGTTTGTTTGTAAAACATGATCAAGAATTAATTTTCCATTTATAGCCTGACCTCTTTCAAGGAGTCTTTTAATTTCTTGCCTGCCTAGTTTGTCTTTTTAAGCATCTTGGCATATGGACTTCGACTTTGCTCTTCATTTCTATCTATCCGAATGCCACCTTAAGTAAATGCTACCCGTTTTTAATGATGTATTACTTACACTGCTGTCATCAGAAGTTTCTTACACCTTCTAATAGCTTCCCCCATATGAACTTGTTATTTATAAAAGCCCTTAGAAAATTAGTATGGACCAGCAGAGTGGACTGGGCTAACTGCATTTCTCATGGGTGTGTGCTGTAAAAGTTACTGATTAGACTGTCATCTGGTGTGATAACTTCTTTTTTATTATTTTTTTATTAATTCACTATACACCATCACAACACACAAATGAATTTTCCATCCAAAATACACTGTGCATTGGCTCAATCAAGCACATCAACATACATGTTCTCAGCAAATAATTTTCCAATTCTTACGTCCTGCATACCTTGCCATCCCTGATTCCCCATCCCCCACCCTCTGCTATGTCCCATCTTCCTCCTCCATTGTCCCTGGCATCCATGGTTGCCCTCCATGCCTTCCGGCCCCGCCCCCCTTCATTTGTTCTGCCAATGAGCTTAATTAGTCTAAATATGTCCAATAGCTAGCACAGCTGACACATACCTATACATGTACCCATATCTGACCCTAGGCATAAACCCCAGTGAGTAGAATGAACATACTATAAAGTAGTACCCAGCTGTGCCCATACAGCTCGCTGCAGTCATCAAATGTGTATTTTTTTTTTTCTCCTGCAACTTTTTTTTTTTTTTATTATTATATTACCTAACACTCATTCCCTGAGCATCATCACAACACACTAAATGTAGTTTCCCATCTAGGATACACTGCATAGTGTCTTAATCAAGCATGTTATCACCAATAATATCCCATTTCTACTTTCATACATATGTATACATATATATATGTTTTTTATCCCATGTTTGACCCTC
>NW_006159515.1:4477935-4494630 GCF_000334495.1 Tupaia belangeri chinensis | reverse complement strand
ATACGGCACAGCAGCCATGTTGTGATTAGCGGGAATGGTGTTGTGGGGATCTGAAGCGTGACTTATCCTCGGGTATCTGGCTTCCCTAAGAATGGTAGGGTAGTTCCTGTTCTTCCCTGAGGTAATGCAGGGCTGGTAACCATCATCTTCTCACTGTCCATAGGTAGAGAAAATCCTTCTATACAGTATATTTCTCAATTGGTTTAAGACAGCTAAAGATTCTTCCTGTTGCTTATGGTTTTAAGTTCGCCCCAGAGTGGGGGGATGTGCGCGCGCGTGCGGGGGGGTGCAGGGCCTGGGGAGGCCCGCGTAGGACCCGCTGCCGGTCGCAGCCTAGGCGCGGGGCCTGGTGTGATAACTTCTTTATGGGATACTTGTGTAGTTAAAGGAATAGCATTGTATTTTGAAACTTTCTCTAAATGTTTAAGTGGGTTTTTGTTTGCTATTATTCTCTTTATATTTCAGAGGCAGGTATACTTGCCAGGGCATGGGCGAGGGCGGAGGGGGGGGAGAGAAAGCACCGTATTGGAACATGGTCACGCCACAGTTCTTTTTCCTCATTTTTCCATCTCCAGTTAGGATTTTGGGCATACACACACACACACACACACACACACACACACGCACACACCATGCTTTTCTCAAGCTGCCAAACTGAGATTTGAACCACAGTCGGCATATGAGACCCAGCTCCCTGTACACAGCATTTAACAGCTGCTCTAGGGGGCTGCCCCTCAAAGTATTGTGGTTGGATTGCAAATTGACCTTTATAAAATTTAGACACACAGTATCTTCTGAGTCAGGAACAGAGATGCTCAGAATTTCTCATACATTTGCTAATATGGTCTAGCATAGAGCGAGGCTTAGAAAGATACCTGGAAGGATGTGTCAGGCTGTTAATATTGATCAGTTTAGAGATGGGGAGTCTATTGAAAAGCTATGTCCCTCTGCACATATACATGTTGGAGTACAAAGTTATCTGCTGTAACAAAGATTTCTAAATGCAGAGGTATGAATAAGATCACAGTTTGTTCTCCTTTCTTGTAAAATACCCTACTGGTCCATGCTGCTGGTGAGGGAAGTCACCTTTGTGAGGTCGTGAGGTCATTCAAGGACACCCCGCCATCTTGTTGGTCCACTTCATTTGTGTTGCTAAAGCTGAGTTCCTGCCATATCAGTAAGCCTCGAAGGAGAGAGAGAGAGAAATGAAATCCAAACACAAGCAATTTTTAAGGAAGTAAATGAGGCAGAAATTGAATACATCACTTTAACTTACATTGCCTTGTCTAGGAATTAGTTTGTCATGGTTACCTAAAAGCTAGATGGGAAAATGGAGTCTGTTTAGGTGGTCGTTTGCTCAGATGAAACTCTTACTGTGGGAAAATTAAAAAAAAAAGTTTTGTGAGAACTAGCAGTTTGATGCGAGATACGTATTTTGTATTAAAAAATTAACATATTGCAATTATAATTTTTAAAAATTCAGTGTACTAAATATAATGTATTCATGATGCCAAGTTCAAAGGAAGTTTCTGTCTCTACCTCAATGCCTCAGCCATATTTCTTCTCCTTGGAGAAAATTACTATGTAATTTGTAATGATCAGACTCTAGGTAACTTTGCCTGGACCACTGTTTTCTAGTTTTTAAGCTGTCTTTGAATTTAGTGTTTTTATCCTATAGCCAGTTACTGAAAGTTTCCCCCAAATCACACCCTGTATTGTGAGCGTATTTTCCTTCTTGTGATATCTAATTGCTGCACAAATAATTGGTGTAAAGTAAATGTTGATAGCCAAAGACTGGTTTGCTAAGAATATCAAATCGTAAAATTCTGATAGTAGATGTTGGTGAGCTATTTTGCAAAGGGCTGCACAGTAAATGTTTTACCGTTCGTGGCCCAACTGGTCTCTGTTATGGCTACTAAACCCTTGTGTTGTGATGTGAAAACAGCCACGTGTATACAAAGGAGCACGACTGTCTTTTACTGAAACGTGATTTGCAAAAATAGGTGGTAGGCCAGACTTGGCCTGCGACCATAGTCTGCTGATCCCTGCCTAGTGGGAGTGGGGCTCCACCCTCCAGTAGAAACAGGAATAAACTTAGGTTTGTGGAGCTCCATTTTTATAGAACAGGAAACCGGAAGTTAGGCAGGTTACTGCTGAGACTTAGAATGCAGTGCAACTTCTGCCCTATGTCATGACAATCACATTTTGTCTTGTGCTTTACGTGTATTCCCATGTAAAAGGGTAATAATGTGCGTTTTACTTTTACTTTTGCTATAGGTTGCATGTGCTTGCCAGAGAGACAGAGACAGAGAAACAGAAAGTGAAAAATCACTCCGTCCCCAGGGGGATGGCCATGCCAAATTTCTTCTCCATTCTCCTCTCAGGATCTTGGACACACACACATATGTGCCCAGTGTGAGGTTTAAGCTGCCAGGTCTGGGATTTGAATCGTGGTCTACTATTTGAGAGTCAAGCAACGTAACCATCACACCACCTGCCAGTCCCAATAATATGCTTTTTAATATTTCTTATATCATGTTAAGCCTTAGCTCATTTATAACTCATGACAGTCGTGCACAATGGTTTCTGTAGTTGTTACTAAATATTTTATAAGTAAGGAAACTAAAATTTTGAGAGGTTAAATAGCTTATCCAAGGTAAGAGGTAGAGGGGCTAGCAGGTGGTGTGGTGGTGAAGGCACCGGACTCCTACAAGGCTAACCATGGTTTAAGTCCTGAACCTGTAAGCTTGCATTCTCACTTTCCCTCTCTCTCTTTCTGTCATTCTCACTTTCCCTCTCTCTCTTTCTATCTGTCTCTCTCTGGTCAACACATGTGCCCTGTAGCAAGTTAAAAAATAATAATGATAAATAAAATTAAATCATTGTTTTAAAAAATAGCAACAAAAAAATGATCAAGGTAAGAGGTAGACTTGGCACTTGAATTTGAATGCCTGAATCTTTGCTTCCTTTATGATTATTAAAATGAGGACTCCATGAGATTTGAATGGCAAGGTCAGAATCAAGCTTTGTAGATTTGTTATGCAGCATAAAGACAGATCAGAACAACAGGGAGGTGGGCTAACGGAACTGGAAGGAATGAACCATCCGCTCTGCCGTACTTCAGCTTCAGCTCTGTATGCAGCACTCACCTGCTCTGCCTGTGAAAACCTGGTGTAATACCACCTTCCCTGGATTTTGAACGCCTCCTCGCTCTTCTTTTATTACTACTTAATGTCTTTGTAATCTAGATGACCCAGATCAAATCCTCTCGTCTTCCTCAAGTCTTTCTAGCACTCTCGTGGCAGTTACATATTTTAGCTTTGAAGTAATCATTGTGTACTAGGCTCAGTTCCTTTCTTACTAGTTCGTTTGTCTTTTTTGTTTTAATCACTGTTGAAGTATACTTGACATCCAGTAAACTTCTAAAATTTAAAGCATTCAACTTAAAGAATTTAGACCTATATTTCCAGTAGTAAAACTATACCTACAATGAAGATACTGAATGTATCTAACTCCTCTAGGGGTCTCTCATGACCTTTGCGATCCACCCTCCTTCTGTCCCTGTCCCAGTGTAACTGCTTGATCTGCTTCCTGTCATTGTAGGTTGTTTGGCATTTTCTAAAGTTTTATAGTAACGGACTCGAATGCAATATTTGGTCTGCTTTAACTCATCATAATTATTTTGAGATCTATTCTTATTATTTCATGTAGCAATGATTCATTCCCTTTTATGGCTGAACAGAATTTCATTATATGGTGAAACCACATTTTGTTAATCTGTTCACCTGTTGATGGGCACTTAGATTGTTTCTAGGTTTTAACTATTGCAGATAAAACTTGTACTAACCTTTGTAAGTCTTTGTGTAGACATATGCTTTTATTTACTGTGGGTAAATAGGAACACATTCTCCAAATTGTATGGTGAATATATATTTTGCTGTTTTAGTAAGAAGATGTGGCAGTTGGGGTGGCAGGTGGTGTGGTGGTTCGGGGCAGTGGACTCCCACATGGCCAACCGCGGTTTGAGTTCCAGGTGTGGTGGGCTGCTTTCTCATTTTCCCTCTCTCTTTCTTTCACTCTGTCCCTCTTTGATCAAATTGGAATGAATGAATGAGTAAATAAATGTTAAATAAATAGTTCGTTTAAAAAAAGCATGTGACAGTTTCATTTTTCCATTTCTTCCTCACCAATACTTTATAGTACCCATCTTTTAGTCTGTAAATTGGTGTGGGGCTTTATCATTGTATGTTATTGATTATAATGACATTGAACATCTTTTTCTTGTGTTTCCTCGAAGTATCTGTTCAGATCTCCTGCTTTTTTTTTTTTTTACCTTGGGCCTATTTGTCTTTCTATAATGTGTTTTAATCATTCTTCTTATGATCCACATAGAAGTTCTTTGTCTCATTTTTGTTCTGTGAATATTTCTCTCAGTTTGTGTCTTACCAATTCATTTTCTTAACTGTATTTTGAAGGACAGACTTTACTTTTTTTTTTTTTTTCAGAGGTTTTTGCTATAGGGCGTGTGCGCTCACCAGAAAGACAGAGACAGAGAGACAGAAAGCGAGAAATCACCCCCCAGGGTGGATGGCCACACTGCAAGCCCTTCTCCTCCATTCTCCTCTTGAGATCCTGGGCACGCACACACATGCACCCCGGCGTGAGTTTAAGTCGCCGGCCCGGGACTCAAACCGCGGTTGACTACATTGGAGTCCAGTGACATAGCCATTACACCAACTGCTGGTCCCCAGACTTTACTTTTGGTAAAGTACATTTATTGAGCTTTTTGTGGTTTGTGTTTTTTGTGTAGTAAGAATTTATTGCCTACTCCAGACTAGCAGAGATCTTCCTTCTACATTTTCTTTTTAAAATCATTTTAGGTTTTACGTTCAGGTTTGTGATCCATTTTTAAATTTTTGTATATGATATACCTTAGAGTTGAAGTGTATTTTGTTTTTTCTTAAATGGAATCTTGTTCCTCTAGATAATACCATTTGTTGAAAAAATCATGTATTTTCCAATGAAACTGACTTGGCACTAGCAATCTTCTGAGGTTTATGTTTTATGTTTAATTGATACCTCAAGTTCAGATTATTTTTTGTTATTCCTTGAAGTCAAGGAGTTAAATAATTTTGCATGGTTTTTTTCTAGGTCATTGAACACTGATGATAAATTTCTCCAAGTTATAAGAGCTAGATTGTTTTAACTGACACATTGTTCTACCATTCATTCTAAATTATTTCATTTCTAGGTGTTACACATAATATTGCATTACTTCGAGAGGTGATAATCAACTCACGCTTTGTAAAAGGAGACATCAGCACTAAATTTCTTTCTGATGTATACCCTGATGGCTTTACAGGTTTGTATGCATTAAAATATTTTAATGTTTTAAAGTTGTTATACTTTATTATAATTTATAACATTTTGCTAATTTCAAAATTAAAGCCTTTTGGCTTATATTAAACTTGGTTCATTAACATATATAGTAATATAGTCTACACTATAGATACTCATGATGGTGAGTATTGATGGGTGACTCATGGATGTAGTGATCTGTAATTTCACTGAGTGAAGAATTCAACTGTGTGACATGTTCTGTGGGTCTGGGGTTTTGGAGTGAAATGTAGGCAGATCATTGTTGGCTTCCCTGATCTTCTGGTTTCTGAAAGTCTGGGCAGATTTGCATTCTCCACTGATGTGGATATATACAGGAATCCTTTTTTTAAATTTTTTTTTTCTGAGTGATTTTTGCTGTAGGGTGTGTACACTCGACAGAGAGAGAAAGAGAGACAGAAAGCAAGAAATCATCTCTCAAGGGGGATGGCCACACCATAATCGCTTCTCCATGCTCTTCTCGGGATTTTGGGCATGTAAGTTTTAAGCCTCCAGATCTGGGACTCGAACCATGGTCAACCATGTGGGAGTCCAGTGATGCAACTTATGCCATCTGCTGGCCCTATACAGGTATTCTTTAGTGATCTAAATTTATCTTTTTGAAAAATAGCACTGAAATTTGTAGAAAACCAAATGCTGGTCCCATTAGTGAAAATGAAGATGTCTGAGATGAGTGTTGATATTTCGAAGAATGAAGTTTTAAATAAAGAAATGAATGGAATCTGAAATTTAGCACTGCATAATTGGGTATTTCCAGTTAGTGGAAAGATTGTCCAAGTCATTAGTGAGCATTGAAAACTGGTTAATGTGATAAAAGAATCTGACTTGGATGAGACTTAATAGAAAAGTGATTCAGGTGAAAGAAGCCCCTACTACATACATTCCTAATGAACTTGGGGATATATGAAGGTTAAATAGTCTCTTACAAATTCTAAGTGTTTTTTACATCCATGGAAAGTATTTAGTCTATAAAAAGACTCACATATTAGACTCAATATTGAATTGTTGAATGCACTTACAGAGCAGTTTTGAACTCAGAATGTATAATACAGAGTTTTTGTATGACCAACTGTGGATGACTAAGTTATCTTTAAAGATTTTAACATTATATGGTTTTATCAGTACTACCCAGGGAAATGAGCAATTCTTGTTTTGGGGAATATTAGAGCAAAAATGAATGAGTTCTTTTTCTTAAATTTGAATTTTTTAAGCTACAAAATAAAATGTAGCTTTAGTACAATTGCAGTTTTATGTGAGTGGGATAATTTCCTTAATAGCTATTGGTTTCGTGAGGACAGGAACCAATTAGGTCATTGCTTTTTATTATTTTCCCCATCATCTAAAATGTAATTGGCACTAAGAAAATCCCTGTTGAATTAATAAATAAAAAGAATTATATCCATTGTATGGATGAGAAAGGACTGCCTTTGATATTTTAAAGTATCTACATGTGTCTGTGTATAAGTGGTTATCCAGATAATGAGTTCATTCTATGTTAATTTTAACATTTTATCCTCTTGCCCTTTCTAAAAAATATTAATTATTTTAGACTAGTGTTTTGAGAGATTCTTTCTTTCTCCAAAGGGCAAGTCAGACAGAAATACAGAGAGTTGGGGGAAAAAAAAAAAACACGAGGCACTGATGCCATGTTGTTTATTTGCTGAATTCAAGGTGAGCTTGCAGAGCTCGAGGTAGGCTCACAAAGCCCATAGCCGCACTCTCAAGAGTTTCCTCCTTCTTAGAGCTGGTAAGGTGTGTGGTAAATGCTCAGAGTGGCTTCCTTGTTTTGGAGCTCACAGCCTGGAGCCGAGCTGAGTTGAACCAAGGCCATCAGGGCTGATCTAGCAGGACCAATGCCCAGCAGAGCAGGGCTAGTAAGAAGGGCTAGTTAGCAGGACTAGCTGGCCAGGTGCCCCCTTTTCTCTTAAATAGGCTACAGACAATAGTGGCTCATTGCCAAAACCAGATTGTTGCACACACATGTGTGCATTACACCCAGTGATGTAGAACAGCAAAGTCAAAATTACTTAACAAGTGTGTAGGCATGGTACATGCGTTGTTTACCCTGCAGCCTTCAAACTTGATAAAATAGGAGGTGAGGGAGCCAGACTAAACCATCCTGACTCCATTTACAGTGCAACTTTGAAACAATAAGTAGAAGGAAAATAAGTAAAAGCTTTAGGGAATTTTTAGAACGAATACTTTGTATATATATGTGGACATTTATATATGTATACACATATACACATTTATATACCAGTCTCTATATATGTATATATGGTAACATATTCCAGAGGAGAAGAAAATGGAGCATTTGAAATTTCTATTTGGGGTTGATGGCTATATGCTCTACCTTCACAATAACAGAAGACATTCCTTTTCAAACTCAGACATTTACTCAAAGTCTAAACTTTGTAATTTTCTGTGATATGCTTAATATATTTACATTTCTTTTTGGATAAAGAATTAGCAACATTTTTTTTCCTTGTTCCAGGCAGGAACACATTTTTTAAAATTCTTAAGTTGTTAAAGGGGCTTTCAGCAATTATTTAATCTCAACCTTCATTTCACATGTAAAGAAACTAAAACCCACAGATTTGATAAAGCTAAATGATCAGTAAAATAAGGAAGCCAGGAATTGAACATAGGGTTTTCAATTTGTATGCGAGTACTCTTTCAGTTGTGTCCGTATTCACATTAATAAATCACAAAAGTTTTAGGACATGCTACGTGTTGTCAAACTGCCTCTAAGGACTATAAAAATATATCACCGTCTGATAGTTGCCATACTTAAATGAGTACTTATTTTATTCCCTCATATTATTTTCACATCTATTCTTTCTTCTTTGCATGGCTACTGTCTTTCCAATTATTCTTCAGATATTCTACTTCTCCTCCCTGATTTTTACCCAGAGCAGGTCTTAGGTATATTACACTGCGTCATCTTTGACTGTTTGATATATGCACCCAAAAGAGACAGCAGGAAGTGGCAACTGAAGTTAATCCAGGATCTTCTCCATATGTTTGAGGCCGGGTCATTTGGCCCTTTGGGATTACCCATCTGCTTCCCATCTGTCCAGCTACCCTAGGCACTGTTCTTAGGCAAGTGACTGTTTTTATGACTGCATTAAAATTTTCTGTTGTACATGTTTATTATCCCAAATTTATTTGGCGAGTAGGCTAGTCTTACCAAAGATTCTTAGATTTGAAGTTTGAAATAATTGTGTCTAAAATTTTAAAAATTGGACACACGAGAAATTATTACCAACTTTTTAGATTGGTACGGAAAAGCTGTTTTCCTTTGATTCTAAAAAAATGTACTGAACGTGAAGAAGACATTTCAGTTCTGAAATATATTGAAAATGAGGGTAAAGATGTTTTAAGAATATAATTTTAATCGACCTATAATGAATATCTTGGACTTATTTCTCTGCTACTTTGCTCTACTTCAACTTAATCCCCAACAAAAGAAATGATCCAAATCATCTTTTTTCTTTAAAGTTACAATTTAAAAAAAATTTTAATTCAAAACACAAAATGTGCAATTAGTTATACTTCTCTTTTTTCCACTGAAGTTAGTTAAGTATTTCTGCACTTTAAAAATAGTATGGGACTGGCCTGGTAGCCTGGTGGGTAAGGGAGCCAGATCTTACATGACTGACTGTAGTTCAAATCCCAGCTCTAGAAGCTTGAAAAACACCCCAGGTTTGTGTATGTGTGTCCAGAATCCCAACAGGATGAAGAAATGAGGAGAAGGGATTGGGGCATGACCACGCCCCGGTGTGGGAGGAGTGCTTTCTCTCCCCATCTCTGTGTCCTTTTGGCCAGTGTGCACACCTTCTGGCAGTCAGATACAGAAGTAATATAAAAGTACTGATGTGGTACTTAAACTGAAGTAAACCTTTAAAGTTACTCAGCAAATAATTGGTATAGGCTTCAGAAGGAACGCAATAGTACAGTTTTTTCCCTTCCCTTAGGGTGCTAACATTGTGAGATTAAAAAACATGTAACAAACTAACTATATTACAAAACAGAACAAAGTAAGTTCTAAGTAAAGATTCAAACAAAATATCTTGAGAGCAGAGAAAAACCATTCTAATGTAAGTAATCAAGGGTGGCTTCAAGGATGAGGTTGCATTCTCAACTCTTGCAACACCTCTCCAAGGACTGCTGGCTGGGAGCTGGGGCTGCCACACGGGCTTGTGAGAGCCATCTATGTATATCTTCCTGAGCTGTGCTTTTGGGGGTAATGTTTGCAATTTGAAAACAGCCATGGAGAAAATATTTACTACAGGAAAATTGGCAAGGAACAGGCTGTACTGGGCATTTTTCTCCTTTTCCTGCATCCTAGTTGGTTGAACATTTATCAGCAACACACTGCCTACCCTTTTAACCTGAGTGTTGAGAGCAAATGGACTTCTGAGTGTAAAAAGAAGGATTACTCATCTAGGGAGAAAGACCCGAAAGAATCCTTGAGGACAGTGGCGCTCAGTTTTTTTTTTTTTTTTTTTTAAGAATTATTTTATTTGGGGCCAGCAGTTAGCATAATGGCTATGTCACTGGACTCCCATGTAGTTGACTGCGGTTCGAGTCCCAGACCCGGTGGCTTTAAGCTCATACTGGGTGCGTGGGCGTGTGTGCCCAAGATCCCGAGAGGAGAATGGAGAAGAAGGGATTGCGGCATGGTCATCCCCCCAGGGGCAGTGATTTCTTGCTTTGTATCTCTCTGTCTCTCTCTGTCTTTCTGGCGAGCACATGTGCCCTATAGCAAAAACCTCTCCCCCAAAAATCATTTTATTTAACTTTATTTATTTATTTACTTATTTAAATTGGACCAAAGTGAGGCATAGGGAGGTAGGAAAAATGAGAAAGCAAGCTACCACGTCTGGGACTTGAACCACGGTCAGTCATGTGGGAATCTTGATTATTCTTATAATCCAGTGCCCTTAACCACCATGCCACCTGCCAGTTTTAGAACTGCTGTTGTGGGAGGTAGATGACTGTGCTTACTGAAGAGTAGTGAAAAGACTCGAGGGTATTAAATTAGAACAGAAAGACCTTAATAAATTAAAAATTGTGGTTTTAAGAAATAAATAAAATATTTCAGCCTTCAGAGTGAAAGTGTGGTGATGGCATTAGTGACCCAAAGGAATAATAGAAAACAGATCCCAAAATATGTAGAAAAAGGGGTAAAGATAGTAAAGCTGTATAAGAAGTGATAAGTCATACAGAGAGATCCAAGAGGACTTACATGTAAATGAATAACAAGAGTTTTATAAAAGAAAAATGCCAAATAAAGATCATTTAAAAATAAATAATAGATAATTTTTTCACACTTTTCTCTTAAGAGAGATTTTTGCTATAGAATGTGTGTACTGGCTGGAGAGACAGAGAGGCAGAAAGCAAGAAATTATCCCCTGGGGGATGGCTATGCCACAATCCATTCTCTGCTTGGGATTTTAGGCATGCATTAACATGTGCCCAGTGTAAGTTTCAAGCTGCCAGGTTTGTGACTTGAACCACAGTGGGCCATGGGGGAGTCCAATGACATAACCACTATGCCATCTGCTGGTTCCTTCACTGTTCTTAAGAAAGCTTTGAGGTGGTGTTGAAAAGACTTACTGAATTTCAGATAGGATGAATGAAGAAAAGTAACTCTTCTAGGCATATCAGGAACAAAAATCTTTTTCAAGCTTCTAAGATAAACCAAGTCATATATAAGGAATGTACAGTGGTATCATCTTCAGACTCTAAACGGTAAGTTAGAAAAACCTTACAATAATATCTGTTACATAGGAAAGAACTTGATTCAAGAGTACTATACCCAACCAAGATATCCTTCATTTGTCAATATAATAACAAATTATTTTCAGTTAAGTAAGGATTCAGAAGCATTTTACCATATATTCCCATTTTGAAGTAATCATTACAAAGGTAAAGATAATAGCTTAGGGGCCAGCAGGTGGCATGGTGGTTAAGGGCGCTGGACTCCCACATGGCTGACCGTGGTTCCAGTCCTGGACCTGGAGGCTTTCTTTCTCACTTTCTTTTTCTCTCTGTCTCTCTCTCTGGAAATATTAAATAATAAATAAAGTTAAATAAAATAATTATTTTTTAAAAAAGGATAATTGCTTAAACACACATATCTTGTCCCATTTCAAACCCACTAACCTGAGTTTTTTAAAGACACAAAGCCATAAGGAAAATAAAGGAAACCTGTTTTCTTGGGTTAATTAACTGACTTAGCAATGCAAGAAAGTTGAATCCTAAACTGGCCATGGGAAATATTGAGAAGTAGCACATGACCTAGGTCATTATCACTGCCAAAACCTTCTGAAGTCTCAGTAATTATTAGCTTGAAGGAATTTATTTTAATTGCCTGAGAGTGTATGTGTAAGAGAGACAAAGAGTAAAACCAACCCTCCCACCCCACCCCAGTGGGATGTGGTAGGCCACAGTCCTTTTTATTTCTCCACAGAGTACTGTGCTAAGTAAATAGACCATGCTAGAAATTGCAGTGAGCTTGCGGAGTCCTCGTATGGCGTGCTCACCCAGACTGTGAGGTACCTCAAGCCTTGCCTCGTGCACACTTCCTTGAAGAATTGTGCAGCTGATTCAAATGAGCAGGTTTTCTGCTGCACAGCACTCAGCCGAGCCACGTGGTCTTCCCTGGCCCCGCTGTATGGTGGTGGGAAGAGAGTGAGCGAGAGGTTGCTCGGTGGATTGGGGTTTGAGTCCTGACTGTACGCGTAGAGGCAAGAGAATCACGACTGCCTTTGGTGTCCTCGTGTCCTTCTCATTAGAACACATGGCCTGGTGCATGACCTTGACCGGCAGCACTTTGAGGATGGAGCTTCTGCCCGTTATGCCCCCTTTCCTTAGAAATAAAATGGGTTGGGGAGTGATGAGAGAAGCAGACTGAGGCTTCTCCTGCAGCTCTCTGAATATATGGTTTTCTTCTTTGTTACTGGCTTATCCTTTATTTAATATCTTTTGTTTCAAATTAGGTGATAAACTTTCAGTGAGTAGTTTTTTCTTTCTTGTTTTGACCAACCCCAGCACACCCCAGTGGCTAGTAAACTAACTCCATAATTTATAGATGTATGATAAAATACTTCTTCAAATGACTAATTCTAAAGATAGAAGCATAGCTATTCACATTGCTCATATGACTGATTGATCAATTTATTTCTCTCAGGACACATGTTAACGGGGAGTGAGAGAAACCAGTTATTGGCAATAGCATCATCATTGTTTGTGGCATTCCAATTAAGAGCACAACATTTTCAAGAAAATTCAAGGTATGGTAGGATTTAAACAGAATAAATAAGCAGAAAAATATTGATCATCTAATCTGTATAAGAAATAGCTAATGAAAGATCTGGCTGATCTCAGTTCTAGATCTTCTTTTGAGTCTTTGGGAAATTTAATGAAGTTACACTGTTTATATATGCTCTTATGTGTATTTTGTTCAAAAATTTTTTTTTAAATTCAGAAGGGAAGAAAAGGACCCTGGCTCCTTTAATTTGGGCATTATTAGAGGTAAGGTAGTATTCTGAAATTTGAGGGAAATTTGTTCAGTAGTTTGTGTTTAGTATTTCTTCTTAATTACTTGATTAATCTTGAAAAAGGTTTTGAGGGACCAGCAAATAGCGTAATGGTTACTTTGCTGGACTCCCACATACCATGTTTCCTGGACCCAGTGGCTTAAACTCACACTGGGCATGTGTTCATGCATGCTCAAGGCCCCACGAGGAGGGTGGAGGAGAAGGGAGTGCAGTGTGGCCATCCACCTGGAGGGCGATATTTCGCTTTCTGTCTCTGGTGAATGCATGCACCCTGTAGCAAAAATCTCTCTTTAAAAAAAAAACTTTTGAAAAGTATAGTATTAAAGTTTAGGACTGATAAAGATAAAAATAACTTTGAAAGTTGAGGAAGGAGATCAAGGAATCAGGTCTCTTTTTAAACTATTTATTTATTTATTATTATTATTTTTTAAAATTTTGTTACCGGGCATGTGCTCTCGCCAAAGAGAGAGAGAGAGCCAGAGAGAGAGAAAGGGAAAGTGAAAAAGCAAGCCACCGGGTCCAGAGCTGAAACCACCATTGGCCATGTGGGAGTCCAGCACCTTTATCACCATGACACCTGCTGGCCCCAAGGAGTCAGGTCATGGGAGACTGGGTGACGGTGGTGGGTGGATGGCGGTACTGCTGCTGATAAAGCAAATGCAGAGATAGCTTTGAAAGGAAGAGATGAGAAGTTTACTTTGGAAGTTGACTGAAGTTCTTGACAGCCATCATCTTATCCTTTAAAGACTTAGCAATTTGATGTCTTGGTATTATTTTTCACTGTTTCTGCTTTAATAACAATATATATGGGGCCAGACAGTGCTATGGTCATAGCAGAATTGGACTCGTGTGGCATGATTCTGGGTTTGGCCTCCGTGGCCACTGGTGCCCTGATCTGGGCCAGCAGAGACTGGGAGTGGATTGTGGCATGAAGACCCCATGTGGGTGATTCTCTCTCTCATGGAAGAAATAAATAAATCAACTTTCAAAAGCTAATATTCACGACCTTTTGGTTGGTGCATGCTTTAGTGCTTCTTAACATGTTTTTTCAAGAATTAAATGCACAATATTAGACAGAAACTTTTCCTTAAAGTGTGCTCTGCAGAGCATAGTTTTGGGAGAGACACTAAACTATTTTACTTAAGAAAATGACTCTGCATTTAAATGAATGCGAGAAGGCTCTTGTTAAAGTTGAAAACCTCTCAGAGACTTTAATAATTTTCTAAAGTGCATCCTTAGTCTCTAAGCAGGGGCCATTTTTGTACTCTTACCTGAACTGATTTTTTTTTCCTTTCCATAAAAACCTTTTTTTCTAAAAGCATTTTGAAAAAATTAGTATTCTGAAGAACGATTTTGGGAATCAATGTCAAGCACTTTATTTTACGAGGTACAGTAATGTGGGTAGTGCCAACACCAGCATTCCTCAGCAATCGTTGAAATACTTGCCTTATAAAGTACAAGTGAAGGGATCTTCCTTTATGTTTCTTTTCTGCCTAATTTTCACCTAAAATTGTAAATTTCCTAATTGCTGCAATAGCAAGGTTGGACATCTTCTTCTTCAGCTCATTATCTATTAGAAGTTGAAATAATTAGTGAACTGTACGGGAAGGTTCGGTATACAGGTCACTGCATACACTTCCTGTTCTCCAAATAATTGTTCATTTTGGTGAGCTCATTTTGCTCTGAACTTATCATTTACTTAGTAGGCAAGTTTCCTGCACAGTTGCTACCACCGTAGGAGTGGAGACCTGAAATGCTGAACAAAATGTATCAGTTGAAGCACAACCTCGTTTAGCGAAGGTGACTGTGTAGCGTTTTGCTGCTTTGCTGATGAGGTTCCTGACGCCTACCTCATCAAAGCTGGCGTGGGCGGGTGTGGACCCCCACATTGGGCTTGGGAGCCATGTTTTCATGACTGGCTCGGGATGGAGTCTGGGAGTCATCCTCCAGGCGTGGCTCCACATTGGTCTGTCACGTGTGGGCTCCTGTCGTGTTTTGCTTTCAAACCAGGAGCCCACAGCCCTTCCTTTGTGCTGCTTGTTTTGGCTGCTGACCTTGTTTTCCCAGTTTCTCTATGGATTTTACTCTTTCATCATTTATGACTTGGAAAAAGACATTAATAAGGTGTACCCGTAGTATTTGGATAATAACATGATAGTAGTGCATTTTAGGTGAAAAAAAAAAGAGAGAAGTTAATGTAAGAGATAATAGTTTTTCTTAGGATGACTATAAAACAAATTCAGGGAGTACAATTTTTTTACATAAATATGAAGGACTTCAAAAAGTTCCTGGGAAAAGAGAATTAAAGCATGAGTGCAAAATAAAATTTACTTTGGTGCAAAAAACATTTCCATAATAAGTATTTTTTTGAAGCTACCTTGTATATGCTGACTTACCATGGAGATTGTTTTGTTTTTAAGTAACTACTCTTTTCTTATATAGTTTTATCAAGAGAAATTAATTTTTAAAAGTTGTATTAAATGATCATTGGGGGACCAGCAGTTGGTGTAATGGCTGTATTGCTGGACTACCATGCAGTTGACCACAGTTTGAGTCCCGGAACTGGTGGCTTAAACTCACGGCGGGCGCGTGTGCATGCGTGCCCAAGATCCCGAGAGGAGAATGGAGGAGAAGGGATTGCGGTGAGGCCATCCCCCTTGGGGGGAGATTTCTCGCTTTCTGTCTCTCTGTCTTTCTGGTGAGTTCATGCACCCTATAGTGAAAACCTTTCCCCCCCACCAGAAAAAAAGGAAAAAAAAGTCATTGGGACCAGCCAGTGGTGTGGGGTTAAGGTGACTGGATTCCCACATGGTTGACTGCATGGTTCAAGCTCCAGACCTGGCAGCTTAAAACAAGCTGGTCACATGTGGCTGCGCAAAATCCCAAGAGGAGGATGGAGGAGACAGGATTTCAGTGTGGCCACCCTCCTTGGGGGTTGACTTCTTACTTTCTATCTCTTTCTTTCTCTCTGCCCTTTCTGGTGAGTGTTCACACCCTATGGCAAAACTAAAACACACACACACACACACACACACACACACACACACACAATTGATTATATTGGAAACTGAAATGTTGTTGGCATTGTGGTTTGGTATGTAATTGGTTTCCCTACTAATAATTATTGGAGAAAAAATTAGTAAAGGTAACATTTTAGTTCCTTTTACTAAATGTTATTTATGCTCCAAATGTTTATTTTCCTTAGATCCAAATGTTGTTTGTGGGCCCAGATTTACCTTTCTTTTTTTTTTTTTTTGAGAGATTTTCACTGTAGGGCGCGTGCGCTCGCCAGACAGACAGAGAGAGACAGAGAGACAGAAAGCGAGAAATCACCCCCCAGGGGGGATGGTCATGCCGCAATCCCTTCTCCTCCATTCTGCTCTCGGGATCTTGGGCACGCACGCACACGCGCCCGGCGTGAGTTTTAAGCCACCAGGTCCGGGACGCAAACTGTGGTCGACTACGTGGGAGGCCAGCAACATAGCTATTACGCTAACTGCTGGTTCCCCAGATTTACCTTTCTGAGAATAGGGTGTCTTACTTGGCCCTGGTTCAAGTCCATCTGCCCTCCCAGTCTCCGGACCTTGGTGGAACTGCTCTCATTTCTTACTTCCTCCTTTCTCCATTGTTGTTTCTACCTTGATTTCTTTCTTTGGTTAGGTTTGTATTAATAGCTCTGCCAGTTGTCCTCCACCCTCCTTTGTTCCTTCACTCAGCCTTCCTAATGCCT
>NW_006159515.1:4457332-4477904 GCF_000334495.1 Tupaia belangeri chinensis | reverse complement strand
CGCTCTTCTAAGCCATCTAGTTTATTATTTCATTGGTCACTATTTCTGAGATCAGACAGGCCAGTTTCCTGATAGTGGAAAAGCTGGTGACAGAATCTGTCTCCCCTAAGCAGAGGACTGTTTTGCATTCCCAAGATACTTTGCATGTTTTAGGAATTAGGTGGGGTGAGGGGTTGGGGGGTCAGGTACTTGACTCAGAGTAAGGCCTTGATTCCTTTTAGAGGCCAGTCCTCAGTGAGGATTGAGGATCCGTGCTAAGGGGCCATGGGCAGTATTATCTGTTTTTATACATATTTTAGGATGTTGGAAAGTAAGTGTCAAATCCATAGGTTCTATGAAAGTATCGTTTATTGCAGCTTATATATTCATTAATTTTGTTGGCCTTCAGTTGTTTGCTTCCTTCTTTTCTTTTTGTCCTTACCCTTTCTGCCGTTCTCCAGTGGATGTATTCCGAAGTGAACAGTTGGAAAGACCAGCTTCACTTCCTCTTCATCCATGTGAAATTCACCTAACTGTATTTATAAAACGTTCCCATATACTTCCCAAATTAGTGTCTGTTTTCTAACTCCATGTTTGGTAATACAGAAATATACCTAAGTGTATGTGTCCTCTCTCACTCACGTGCGTGTCTGTGCACTTGCTCTCTCTCACACACACACACACCTCACACATATATAAGGAGGTGTGTGTGAGAGCAGTGTCAGAACGGACTGCCCTTCCTAGGAGTTACCCTAACTCAAGTCCAGCCGTCCATCTCTGCCATCTCAGGCTCCTGACAGAAAGCTCGTGAGAAAATTCATAGTATTTACTTATTTTTTTTCTTTTTAAGGATTTATTTTATTTAACTTTATTTATGTATTTATTTATTTAAATTTGACCAGAGAGGGACAGAGGGAGGGAGAGAGAGGGAGAGAGAAGGCAAGCCTCCAGGTCCAGAACTTAAACCGCAGTTGGTCACGTGGGAGTCCAGGGCCCCTAACCACCATGCCACTTGCCAGCCTGAGAAAATCCATATTATGAAAAACCTATACATAGATTTCAAAATTCTTTGCACCAAAATAAACTAATTCCATTTTCCATAAATTTTTTGAAGTCCCCTATATATATATTTACATAAGTACATTTTATAGTTTGGTGGAAACCATTTGAATTAAGAATTAGAAGTCTGGGGCCAACCAGACGCAGGAGTTATGCCGTTGACCTCCCACATGGCTGACCATGGTTTGAGTCTCAGACCGGGTGACTTGAAACTCACTCTGGGCACGTTACGTACATGTCTAAGATCTGAGGAGGAGGATGGAGGAGAAGGGATTATGTGTGATGTGGCCTTCCCCCCTGGAGGGGGGTGATTTCTCACTTTCCCTCTCACTGTTTTTCTCTCTCTCTGTCTCTGGTGAGTGCACATGCACTGAAGCAAAAACTTCTTAAAAAAAAGAAAAGGGTCAGCTGTCTTGAGTTTAGCAATAACTCCACCATTTATTAGTAATGTAACTTTTGGTATGTTACTTTAACATAAGCTTTTTAAAAAGAATTATTTGTTTTATTTTATTTATTATTATTTTTAAACATGCTATAGTCATCACAGACAGATGGACAGAGAGCGAGAGGAGATGGGGGCAGTGAGAAAGCAAACCACCAGGTCCTGGACACGAACCATGGTTGGCCATGTGAGAGTCCAGTGCTCTAACCACCAATCCACTCGCCGGCCCCAAAAGAAATCTATTAAAAACAGGAAATGACATTCTTCATTTCTTTATACCAAATAGCTATGTCAATGACAAACAAGAACTAAGTTGGATTTAGACACCTTCAATTAACTAAATAATGAGATATTTTATAATCAAGCAAATGGACACTGTTTTGATGTTATTCAGTGAAATTACTTTTTTTTGTGTTGTATTGTTGGAAGTCATGACACATTTTTACACAGAAAAACAGAAAAAATACGTCATGACTCTTCCAACAACCCAATAGTTACTTATTTTGCTTTTTATTTTTTAAAAGACCTTTCTTACCTAAGATTATATAAAAATAATTACTTTTTCCCCCCATTTTTCAGAGTTGCCTTTTTTTATATTAGCTATCGGCATTTCAGTTTTTAAATTTTTTTTGTGTGATGATATGAGATTGAGATCTAATTTTTTTCACATGGTTAATCAGTAGAACCCATCTATTTATTGACTTGTTTATCCCCTCATTTAACTTCGACAAAATTATCTTAATATTATTATTATTATTTTAATTGTTAGAGGGTGCATGCATACACCAAAGAATTGCATAACTGCCTTAAAGTTATAGTAAATTTGGATAGATAGACATCTTTACAATACTGAAACTTTTCAGAAAACTAGATGTGACTATATTTATTAAAGTTTCACTTTCTTTTTGTCATTGAAGTTTTACAATTTTTTTTATTGTAAGCATACTATTTTGTTTATAGTTAGGTAGTTTACTGTGGTTGGGATCTTTTTTTTAATTTCATAAATGATTGTTGATAAAGACACTGAAATTTGTGGTTTCTTTATTGTGATTAAAAAAGGTAGCAGAGTTTACAACTTTAATAATTTCTAAGTGTACAATACAGTACCCTTATATATGTATCTTATACAACATATCTCTAGGACATTTTCATGTTGCAAAACTGAAATTCTCTGTTCATCGACCAACAACTTAACTCCCCTTCTCCCCACTCCTAGCCCCCTGCTAATCACCATTCTGCTTTCTCTTTCTGTAAGTTTGACTTCTTTAGTATTGTTTTTCTTTCATAACGATTCTTTCTAAATTAAAAAATTCATTATAATACCTTCTCACTTTGTTTCTAGCTAGATGATTATATAACTTCCTGAATCACATGGGGTGTTTTTGGGTATGGGTGGCAGAAACCCTGATGCTCATGGATACAGTTATCACCTCACACTGATCAAGGGGCTCAGGAGAATAGGCAGGATGAGGCGCAGTATGGCAGTCTGCCGGCGTCGCTCCTCTCTGATCCTCATAGCTTTGCTTGTCCTGGGTGTTGGCTTCAACATAGGGCTACTAGAAGGGTAGCTACAGAAGTTTCTACATATGATACAATTCAGAAGATTGTGTCTGCCTCCACATCTCCAGACCTTGCTCAGACATTACCCGGTCACCTACTTCTCAACTTTTGTTGATCAGAAGTAGACCACCTAAGTATTCTTAAGCCAATCCCTACAAAGGGAATAGAAATATAATGATCGTGTTGGATTGATTTTTCAGTGCAAAATATATGTTAAGTACTCAGCTTGGGTGATTACTACATTTTCTGGTAGTAATTCTATGCCTTCCTTTCTGTGAGCTATAATATTGATTTTTCTTATTTTTATTGTCTTATTCTACTGTCTAGAACTTCTAATGAGCTTCATGTGTAAGAACCCAGGCTTTTGTCCTACAGACTTTCTCCCTGGTTTGACCAGTCCCTACCTATTATCCTAGGATAAATTATTTAACCTATCTAAGACTCAGCTTCTTCATCTGTACTCTGGAAATAGTTTTCTTTTTTTTTAAACTTATTTAAAAAAAATCTTAATTCGCTGAACTCTCACATGGCTGACCACAGTTCAAGTCCCAGAACTGGCAGCTTAAAAATCATGCCAGGCGTGTGTGTGTGCATGCCCAAAATCCCAGGAGGAGAATGGAGGAAAATGATTACAGCATGGCCACTCCTACTGGGGGGCGATTTCTCGCTTTTCCTCGCATTGTCTCTCTTCCCAGTGAGCGCACACACACCCTATGGCAAAAGCAGAAAACAAGAAAAGCAAACTTAATTGACACTTGATAATTATAAATATTTATGGGTTACAGTTTGATATTTCTATGATAGCAGTTCTAAAAGGAAACATATTTATCAAACTCAAATGAGATACAAAATACTTCACACGGTATCCACAGGTTACATTAGCTATTGAGTTTTTCTTGTTAGTGCCAGAGGGCAACTATATTCAGCAGAGAGAGACAGAGAGCGGGAGAAAGCACCCCTCGATGGAATATAGTCATGCCACAATCTCTTGTCCTCCAGTTTTCTCTCCTGTCAGTATTTTGGGCACATGAACACATGCACTTAGCATGTTTTTCAAGCTGCTGGGGCTGGGATCTGAACCATCCATGTGGGATCCAACTCCCATAGACACTGGACTACAGGACTAGTACAGCTATTGGTTTTGGAGCATTCTTTCTTTTACTCAGGTGTATCCTTCCATTCTTTATTGAATGAGAAAAACAGATATGGGCATTAAAGCACAACTCTTTTTAAAAATAATTCATGATAGAACATGTGCATGCACTTGCATAGAAAGGGAAGGAGAGCCAGAGAGTGAGCAGAAGTACCTTCTATAGGGCTCAGTCATGCTGCAATCTTTTTTCTCCAGTTCTCCTGCCTTCCAGGATCCTGGACATGTATGATGTTTCTCAGGCAGACTGGGCTGGGGCCTCGCACTGTGGTTAACACGTGGCTTCCAGCTCTGCAGTTCGGTGAGCTACTGACTGGGCCATGGAGGCTGGGCCTAATCGTATACATCTCTGAGGTACTTATTAATCATTATAAGCATTTGAATTAGAAAAATTGGAGAATTTACACAGAACAAAACAAAACAAAACAAAACACTCCCAACTCCTGCCCTGTGGAGCTTACATTCAAGTGGAGGGTAGACAGTTCGGTAAGATACGTAGGATGGCACATGGTGATTAATGTTATGGTTATTTTGTTATTGAAATACAAAACAGGAACGGGATATAGGGCATCCCAGGTTAGTTGAAGGGTTTTAATTTAGATGGCAGGGAATGTCTTGTTGAGAAGATTAGTATTCAAATCAGCCCTGAAGAAAAAAGGGAGTGAGTCCTTTGGCTATCAGGGGAAAGGGCCTTCCGTCAGAGGAAGCAGCAAATGCGAAGGACCTGAGGTTGAATTATGCCCAGAGTTTTTGAAATATAACAAGGAAGCCAGTGTAATTTTTTTTTTTTTGAGAGGCTTTTGCTATAGGATAAATGTACTCGCTAGAGAGAGAGAGAGAGAGAGAGACAGAAAGCAAGAAATTATCCTCCAGGGGGCATGGCCACACTGCAATCCCTCTTCCTCCATTCTCCTCTTGGGATCTTGGGCATGTATGCACACTTGCCCAGCATGAGTTTAAGCTACCAGGTCCCGGACTTGAACTGTGGTCTGTTACATGGGAGTCCAGCGACATAGCCATTATGCCATCTGCTGGTCCTGCCAGTGTAATTATAAAAAGATTGCTATAGGATGTGTGTGCTCACTGCGGGGAGAGAGAGAGAGAGAGAGAGAGAGAGAGCGAGAGAGAGAGAGAGCGCATGCGAGTGAGAGAGAAGTGAGAAAGCATGCCCCAGGGGAGATGGCCATGCTGTCTTCTAGTCCATTCTCCTCTTGGGATTTTGGGCACACATACACACAAACCTGGCATGTTTTTCAAACTGCCAGGTCTGGAACTCAAACCCTGCAGTCAGCCATGTGGGATCCAACGACCTTAACCATGACACCACTGGCGGGCCCGAGGCTAGTGTAATTTTAGAGGCAGACTATAGTGTAGCAGGAAATGGGTTGTGCCCAATATGCTATCATGAAGACTTACAGTTTCACTCTGAGGGAACTGGGGAGCCATTGCAAGATTTTGAGCTAAGAGCTTTATGCAACACATGTATTAAGCTCTTCCCGACAGCGGTGTTAAAATTGACTCTAAGCAGGTAAGAGTGGGAGCTGGGAGACCGGTGAGGGTTAGAGGTCTTAGGCCTGAGCTCTGGGGCTCTCCAACATTAGTAAGTCTGGAAGATGTGGTGGATCCAGCAAGAGAGACCAAAAAAAGGAAGAGACCAAAAAGCTGAGGAGGTCGATGGCATCCCAAGCATGAGTGGGGTTCAGGGAGCCACATGAAGAAAGCGTAGCAGGAGACAGGAGTGTCCAGCGGCACTCTATCAACGATGACACTGGACTGCTGACTGTGGGGGTCACAGGGACCTTACGAGCTCAGTTTTAGAGGATGGTATGTGGGCAACAGTGGTTAAAGATGGGAGTTTAAGAAAAAAATGGAAAGAGAGAAATTGGAAACTGCAGTTACTGAAACCCTTTTGAGAATTTGCCGTTTCTTAAATGTACATGCGTATAGTCTTATTCCTTACTTTGATTTTACAGAAAATGGGCTATTTAACTTAAAAGGATGCCTTTTTAAAGAAATACACCATTATGTTGTCAACATTTTGCGTATGTTGAATATTTTCAAAAAGATGGTTTTCAAAGCCTGTACATTAGTATGTTTTTAAAGAGCATAGGCTAGGAAATCTTGCTCTAGTAGGACTGATGAATCCAGAGAACTAATTGATACACCAGGAGGATTAATCTGCATTAGACTCTGTTGAATTGGCAGGCACGCGCGTCGCGGAGTGAGTCTGTGCTCTGCACATCTCCTAAATGTTGTAAAAGTGTCCTGTGGGTTCTGTATAGCTCGTTTTATTTATGGCATTTACTCAGTCATTCTGCCTAGAAAAATGAGAGGGCCAGTCCACTCTTCCTGCTCTCTCACCTGACATAGGATTTTTAGGGTGCTCAGTGTGGTGCAGTGGGAGCAGGACCACGAGAGTGTCGGGCTTGGTCCCGGCTCAGCTGCCATGTATCAAGGTGGTACACACCTTGGTGCAAAGGCTTCCGTTTTTGGCTTCAATGTCCTCCTCAGAGAAATGCCATGTTGAATCAGATGATTACTACAGTCTTTTTTAGCTCTGATACTATTTGAATTTCACAAGGTCACAGCTTTTACTTTCTCATTTCTCTCTTAATAGTAGAGCAGAGGTCAAAGACTCAAAAAAAGGAACCCTTCACTATGGTCTGTGACAATATTGGTGAAAACACTTTAGTCTGGAAGGTTGAAGTAACGTGTTTATTTTTGTGAATGATTCCTTTGGCTGAATGAGTCACTGTGTATATAACCTGCATGTTGTGCTCAGACTTAGTAAAACGGATCAGGTGTGCTGACTGACTACACGCCAGCTCTTCCATTCCCAGGAACATAATGGCAAATTACGTCCGCCTGAATTCTCTCTGCGTGCCGTCATGTCTACATTCGTTTTGTGTTTTCTTTCCTTATGTAGGTTCTTGAGAAAATGAATAATCAATTTTTAGTGATTTAAAAAAATCTGATGAATGTAATTTTCTGTTTCTTTTTTTGCTATTAAAAAGTGTTTTTTTTCTGCATTTAGATATATAACTTATTCATCTTAGTAAGTTTTCAAATGGATGATAAAAGTTTAAGGTTTGAAATATCATCTTAATCATTGAAAGATAATTAGGAAAAGAAACAGAAAAGTAACCAGAGGAAAATCTTTACAAGAGAAAAGCAAGTCTTCTTGTATAGTTGCGTATTGACTCTTTTGCTTGAATGTCTTTTGGATTTAAAAGGACTTGTCAAATTATAACACATTATACCATGTACAAAACCAAATCACAACTTTTCTCAAGTATGTTCTCAGATAAATCTTCATTGTGACAGTCACATTGCTGTTCTGATAACATCCTGTATAATAAAAAGTAGTAATTCAGATACATATTCATAAACACACATAACCATACTCTGTCTTTGGAAATACCTACTTCCGTTTGAGCAGATACATCCCCTAGAAACAGCAAGAGGTGACAGAGATGTTAATTCATTCGTTATCCTCTTAGCTTGTCTTACTTTTACTATCTGTTAGGATATTTTCAGTTAATGTGGCTATGTCTTGGATGATTTAGAAACCCATGTGAGTTTAAGCACAAAATATTAAGTGGATAAGATGACATATTTATCCATTTTTTGCTAAATATTGCATTTAAGAATAGTTTTCCTTTATTTGATTCTACTCTAAGAGGTGAATGGAAGGCAGAATAGCCTCATTATTGTAGGAGAATTTCTCTGTTCCCCGCAATGATTCCAAAAGCCCTTGCACACTTCATCAGTATTATTGTCATTCTTTGGCTGCAGGATATTTGGCAGCTGTTGCACCCCACTGGCAAATCCTATTCATACTTCGTTCCCATTCACCATTGCCATTGGAGAATTGATTTCTCTCTCCTCTCCTCTAACCTTTCCCAATTCATTTCGGATTGTTCAATGTGAAACATTTTAATTTCATATCATACAGCTATTCAGCTCGCAATCCCTTTTTTAACCTGTCACCAGGGTAACAGCATAGCATGCTTTCTTTAGGCAATCAAGTTTTTATTTCACATGCTTAATGTTGCATTAAATGTTTGCATTTTGTTTAACCCCCCTTAAATACTTTGAACTCTGGATATGTTTTATGGGGTAATGAAATCCTTGATTTTTGAATTGAAACTAAATCAGCACCATCAGTGCATTTATAAGAAAATGTCAAAAGATTAATTTACATAATACAAGAATATTATTAAAAATCCAAGTTAGCTGATCTGTGTAGGGCAATTTTCTATAGATAATGGAGGAATATTGTATATATTTATGTTCAGCCTTATACAAAAAGGATTTAGAATTGCTTATAGAGTTTCATCAGTGAGATAAGTAAACATTCTAAAGTGGTAGAGTGGCAAATGGAAAATGGTATCTCTTGAAGACATTACTTCTTTTTTTCAGTATAATGCTTTTTTTTCTCTATATGTGTGTATAAGGACCATTATGATTTATGTGTTTGGTGATGAGTGACGTCACGAGATGTACCAGAGTGAGGTTAAAGATCTCTTCTAGGAGATTGATTGGGTACTGTGTTCGTTAACATGTTTATCTGCTTACTTTAGTGTTACATTTTCTGTAAAGTAAATAATGAGGGATCAGCAGATGGTATAATGGTTATGTTGCCACTGAACTCCCACGTAGTTGACTGAGGTTCAAGTCCCAGACCCATGGCTTGAAACTCATGCCAGGCATGTGTACGTGTGTGCCCAAGATCCTGAGAGGAGAATGGAGGAGAAGGGGTTGTGGTGTGGCCATCCCTCGCTGGGGAGTGATTTCTCGCTTTCTTTCTGTCTCTCTGGTGAGAGCGCTGTATAGCAAAAAATCTCTCTTGAAAAAAATGATAGTAATAGATTAGTAGAGATGAAAACACATGTGCTTAGATCTTGATTCTTTGGTTTGAATTGACTAGACTTGAATTTCCCATTATAAAGCTACCTTTCGAAATGCTCAGCTTTATCCCAAATAAGAATTTTTAGTGAAATTTCTTTTGACAGTAAGTTCTATGAAATCTGGAAAGTATTTTAAAATATGAATACATGTGTAGGAAAAAGGAAGAACAGAGATTAGTAAACCATTTTGGTTGAAAGTATTATTGTTCTAAAACATATTATTAGTATAGTAGGTGTTTAAGTGAGATTATATTCTAGAATACAGTCATTAAAGCTTTCACATTAATCTATAGAATAAACTCTGAATTAAGCTGTCCATGGTTTTGTTTTTTTTTAACCACCTTTTAAAATATTTTTTAACTTCAAGTGTATGTGTATCTGTGAACTTTCTTCCCCTTCCATTGCTTCTCTTTGAAGATTCTAGTTTCTGAAAGCGTGCCGGACTACGTTGATATCTTGAGTGTTCATGTGTAGCTAATGTCCTGGAGACAGATAACATCAGTCGAGGTGGCTAATGTTCTAGATGACTAATATCTACGTCACAAAAGTCACCTTATTTCCACAAATTCTTCAGTATAAATTTTAGTGATGATAATCTTTTATCTTCAGGTTACAGTTACTAGAGTATTCCTAAAATTACAAATTATACTCCATGCAATAAGAGCCATGGACTTGCTATAATAACAAGATATTCCTTGTTCTTTAGGAGTCTTAAAATTGAATGAGATAAGTAGATATTAAACAGATAGTTAACTACTCTGAAGTGTGCAAAAGTCCTCTCCCCTGAAGTTGTCTTGGGGAGAGGAAGGACTCTAATTGCTAGGTTTGCCACACTGGTTTATCTAAAATGCCTAGTTTTCAAAAAAAAAAGTTATAAGACATGCAAAAAAAATATATGGCCCATTCACCAGATAAAAAGATGTTAATAGAAACTGTCCAGAATGGGGCCTGTATGGGTATTATTACACAGTGACCTTAAATAACCTGTTTTACATGTTCAAAGAACTAAAGGAAATGAGGTATGAATAATTAAAAGATAGTATATTTCTCACTTTTTTTTTTTTTTGGAGAGGTTTTTGCTATAGGGCGCGTGCACTCACCAGAAAGGCAGAGAGAGACAGAGAGACAGAAAGCGAGAAATAACCCCCCAGGGAGGGTGGCCACGCCACAGTCCCTTCTCCTCCATTCTCCTCAGGATCTTGGGCACACACGCACACACGCCCGGCGTGAGTTTAAGCCACTGGGTCCGGGACTTGAACCGCAATCAACTACATAGGAGTCTAGCGACATAGCCATTATGCCAACTGCTGGTCCCAATTTCTCACTTTCAGTCTCTCTCTGTGTCTCCAGAGAGTGTTCATGCCCTATATATAAAAAATCTCTCTTAAAAAAATTTTTTTTGAAAGCCACAAGAGAAAAATAATTTGTCATTTAAAAGGGATCCTCAGTAAGATAACTCGCTTGTCTCCAGTATTACAGAGGGAGCAGAGAATGGGATGGCATGCCTAGGTCCTCTGAGAATTTTGTATCTATCAAAACTATAATTTAAAAATTACACATGAAAACATTCCTAGATAAACAAAATCTAAGAGAATTTGTAACTGGAAAACCTCTGCAAGAAATATGGAAAGAAGTTACTTGGGCTGAAATGTAGAGACACTGAGCAATAAGTTAAGTACACGTGAAGAAATAAAGAGCAATGGTAAAGATAATTCTATTTATAAATGTAAAGCACGGTGTAAATGAATTTTTTCTTTTGTAATATGTCTTTTCCTTATTTAAAGGTAACTTCGTAATGCAAGAATTGTAAATGTACGTTGACTGGCACACGGTGTATACATGCGCAATTTGTGCGACAGAAGGCAAAGGAGGGTGGAATAAACAAAGCTATATTAGAGCAAATTTTCTGTATACTACTGTAACTAAATTGACATCAGTCCAAACTATATTGTTTAAAGTGAGGGTGCTAATTCTAATTCCCAAGGTAGTAAGAAAACACCTTTAGAAAAATAATAAAGCAAACATCATGGAAATTAAAATGGCACAGTAGAAAATGATTATTTAAAATAAACTTTTAGGGCCTAGCATGCGGTATAGTAGTTAAGGCACTGGACTTTCACGTGGGCGACTGTGGTTTAAGTCTCAGACCTGGTGGCTTGAAAATCCCACTGGGCACTTGTGTGTGCGTGCCTGGAATCCCACGAGAAGAATGAAGGAAAAAGAATTGCATCGTGACCATCCCTCCTGGAGGGTGATTCCTTATTTTCCCTCTCACTGCCTTTCTTTGGTAAGCATATACACACTATGACAAACACCTTATAAAATAGAATGAAATAAAATAATTAAGTCCCGTAATGTAGAAATAAAAGAAGAAAAATGATAGGACGTATACATTGTAAAAGGCAAAATGGTTATGTAAATCCTATCTGATGAGCAATTATTTTAAATGTAAATGGATTAAACATATCTATCAAGGGCAGATATTGGTAGAATAGATGAAAAACGAGTCAAAGTAAATGTTTCTCCGAGATATACCTTAGATTCAAAGACACATAGAGGCTGAAAGTACAGGGATGGAAAGAGATAATTGGTTAAATATTTGTAATACTAATACCAGTATTTTATAATCACTAATGATGTTAGGCAAAATATTCTATAAGACAAAAATTATAACTGGAGACAGAGGTATGCTTTATAATGATAAAAGAGTTATTTTAGTACAAAAATTTAAATCCTCAGATACTTCTAGTAATATGCATTTTTTCATGAACTTTTCTCTTTCTTTTTTAAGGTTTTGCCATAGGGTGTGTGAACTCATCACAGAGCTAAATAGAGAGGGAGAGGGAAAAAAATCACTCCAAGGAAAGATGGCTATGCTGTAATCCCTTCTCCTCCGTTCTCTTTATGGGATTTTTGGATACACACTCAAACAGGCCTGGTGTGATTTTCAAGCCGTCGAGTCTGGGACTATAACCGCAAAATGGCCATGTGGGAGTCCAGTGCCTTAACCACCACACCACCTCTTGGCCCCTTTCATGAACTTTTTGAAGACCCTTCTTGTGTGCCTAATAACAGTTCCCAAATATATTCAATAAAACTGATCTAAATCAGTTAAAGGAAGAAATAGACAATTCAACCATAGTAATTGGAGACTTGAATACTCCACTTTTAATAATGGACAAGACAACTAGATAAGATTGGCAATAAAGTAGATGTTTTGGACAACACTGTAAATCAAATAGACCTAACAGACATCTATAGAACAATCCGTTCAACAACAGTGGAATATATAGCATGTAACTTTTTCTAGTATATCCCTTAACAATCATGTCATATTCTTTTTTTAAAGTATCACGTCATATTCTAGGTCAGAGAGTAAGCCTTAGTGAGTTTAACAGTATTGAAATCATTTCAAATATGTCCTCTGACCATGATTCAAGGAGGTTAGAAATCAAGAAAAATCGGTAAATCTACAAATATGTGGAAATTAAATAGTGCCCTCCTAAATAGTCAATAGGTTAGAGAAGAAATCACATGGGAAATTAGAAACTATTTGAAGATGAATGAAAACAAAAACATAACATCCCCAAACATATGGGATGCATTTAAAGCAGTGCTTTGGGGGAAATGGAAAGTTATAAACACATATATTAAAACAACTGTCTCAAATCAATCCCCTGTCTTTTATTTTAGCAAACTGGGAAAAGTAGGGCAAACTAAACCTAATGCAAATAAAGGAAGTAATACTAAAAATTAAAATGAAAAGAAATGAAAAAAAAAAAACCAGAAAAACAGTAGAGGAAATTAATAAAAGCAGAATTTGGTTTTTGACTAACAGAAATGACAAACTAGGCTGGCCAAGAGAAAAACAAGATGACTCAAATGACTAAAATGAGGAATAAAAGAGAGGATGTTCCAACTGATTTACAGAACTTAAAAAGATTATAAGGAAATACTGTGAATAAGTTTATGTCGACAAATTACCCAACTTGGATACAGTGAAGAAATTTGTAGAAAGATACAGCTACTCACACTATTCAAGAGTAAGTAAAAGATTAATCATCAAAAAATTTCACCAAGTAGAGTCTGGTGAATTCACTGGTGAATTCATTGAGACATTGAAAGGGGAATTGATTAATACTCATTCTTAAATTCCTAAAATAGAAAAGTTGGGGAAATAACCCCAACTCACCATGCAAGGTAATGTTATTATGACACCAAAATCATTTGATAAAGATATCACACACGAAGAAAACCAGAGACTAATAACCCTCATAAATATTAACACAAAAATTCTCAAAAAAGTAACAGCAAACTGGATTCGAGCATATATAAAGCAATTATATGCTCTAATCAATTGAAATTTATCCTAAGAATGCAAGATTGGGGCCAGCAGATGGCATGGAGGTTAATGCGCTAGATCCCACATGACCAACTGTGCAATTTGAGTCCCAAATCTGGTGGCTTGAAAAATTACACTTAGAATATGTGTGCGCATACCCCAAATCCTGAGAGGAGACTGGAGAAGGGATTGTGGTGTGGCCATTCCACTCTGGGTATGGGGAGTGATTTCGCGCGTCTCTCTGTTTCTCTCTGATGAGCGGATGTGTCCTATAGTAAAAACTAAAAATGAAACAAAACAAATAAAAAACAAGATTGATTTAATATCCAAAAATCAATCAATGTAATGTGTCATATTAATAGAATTAAAAAAAAAAACCCACAGGATTAATCTCAAATGCAGAAAAACACTGGACCAAACCTAACAGCCTTTTATGATTAAAAAGCAACAACAGAAACAACCCGTAAGGAATTGGGACTAGTAAATGGCATAGTGGTTATGTCGCTGGACTCCCGCAACGGCTGACTGTGAGTGATTTGAGTCCCAGACCTGGTGGCCTGAAACTCATGCTGGGCATGTGTGTGTGTACCCAAAAGGGATTGCACCCAAAAGGGATCCTTCTGCCCTGGTGGGTGATTTCTTGCTTTCTGTCTCTCTCTGTCTCTCTGGTGAGTGCACGTGCGCCCTATAGCAAAAATCTCTCTAAAAGTAAATGAAACAAAAACCAACCAATTAGGAATAAGAGACAACTTACTATGACTGATCAAGTGATCTGTAGTAAATCTACAGCTGAAAATAAAAAATGTCTGTTTGCAGGTGACATGATATATATGGAATGATACATATGGCATCATATATATGGAATGTTTCGAGGAATTCACACACAAAAGAAATATGTTAGAATTAATAAATGAGTTCTGTAAGGTTACAGGATATAAGAATATGCAAATATCAATATTTTTATTCAGTAGTGATGTATACATCAAAAATGAAATTAACGAATATATTTGTAATTGCACCAACAAGAATATAATACTTAAATATAAACGTTTTAAAAGAAATGCAAGATCTGTATGTTGAAAACTACAAAACATTATTAAAATAGAGGATCTAAATAAATGGAAAAAACATTCCATGTTCACAGGTAAGAAGACCTAATAGTGTTAAGGTGTTAATACTCATCAAAGTGCAATCTTACCAAAACCCCAGCTGCTGGGCCAGCAAGTGGCATGGTGGTTAAGGCATCGGACTTCCTCATGGCCAACTTCAGTTTGATTCCTAGACTTGGTGACTTGCTTTCTCACTTTCTCACTTTCTCTCTCTCTTTCTTTCTTTTTTTATTTTTTATTTTTGAGAGTTTTTTGCTATAGGGCATGTGCGCTCGCAGACAAAGAGAGACATAGAAATAGGAAGTGAGAAATCACCCCCCAAGGGGGATGGCCACACCGCAATCCCTTCTCCTCCATTCTCCTCTTGGGATCTTGGGCACGCATGCACGCACACGCACCCAGCGTGAGTTTTAAGCCACCGGGTCCGGGACGCAAACCGCGGTTGACTACGTGGGAGTCCAGCGACATAGCCATTACGCTAACTCCTGCTCCCTCTCTCTCTCTCTCTTTCTCTCTCTGGTGAGCACATGTAGCCTATAACAAACTTAAAATAATAATAATAAAAAATAAAGAGAGAAATAATTTTTTAAAAATCCCAGCTGCTTTTTCATTCATGATTCCAAAATTCACTTGAAAGTAAAGGACCCAGAAGAGTCAAAGTAGTCTTGAAAAAGAACAAAGTTGGGTGAATCATAATTCCCAATTTCAAAACTTATTACAAAGCTACCGACCGCGGTTCGAGTCCCTGACCCAGTGGCTTAAACTCACGCCAGGCTCATGTGCGTGCATTCCCAAGATCCTGAGAGGAGAATGGAGGAGAAGGGATTGCAGCGTGGCCATCCTCCCTGGAGGGTGATTTCTCACTTTCTATCTCTCTGTCTCTCTCTGTCTTTCTGGCGAGCGAGTGCACACGCCCTATAGCAAAAACCTCTCCCCCCATAAAAACAACAAAAAACCAAACTTATTACAAATCTATAGTAATCAAGGTGGTGTGGGACTGGGGTAAGCATAATCATAATGATCAATGGAAAAGAATCCGGAATCCGGAAATAAATTGTTACACTAATTTTCATTTGAGTTCAACAAGGATATGAAGACAATTCACTGAGTAAAGTATAATCTTTTTTAGTAAATACCAATTAGACAACTGGATTTGCACACACAGAAGAATGAAGTTAGTTCCCTTCCTCACACAGTACAGAGACAGGAACTTTACAAGTCATAGACACAAGTGTAAGAACTAAAACTAGAAAACTATAAGAGAAAAACATGGGATAAGTTGTTACCTTTGGTTAGTCAATGATTTCTTACATAAGATATCAAAAGCACAAACAACAAAATAAACAAATAGATAAATTAAACTTTAGCAGAATTAAAAATTTGTGCTCTAAAGAGTATCATCGAGAAAATGAAAAGAAAACCCACAAAATGCAAGAAAAGGGCCAGTGGCAGCATGGTGGTTTAGGCACTGAATCTCACATGGCCAATTGCGTGGTTTGAGTCCTGGACCAGTGACTTAGAAACACATTGTGTGTGTGTGTGTGTGTGTGTGTGTGTGTGTGTGTGTGTGTACCCAAAGTTCTAGAAGGATGAATGAAGAAGAGATTGCAGTATGACCATTTCCCATGGTGGAGAAGGTGTCTTCTAACTTCTTTCTCCAGTGAGTGCACAATTTAAAAAAATTTCCAGCAAGTTTTAAAAAAAACGGAAGAAAATATTTGCCAATAGCTTATTTACTAGGGTCTTCATCTAGATACATGAGGAACTCTTACAACTGAAAAATACAAATGACTGTAGTAAAAAATGGGCCAAAGACCTGGATAGACATTTTTCCAAAGAAGATGTACCAGTGGTCAATAAGTCAATGCAGAGATGCTCAGCATCATTAGTTGTTTGGGAAATGCAAATCAAAACCACAATGAAATATCACTTTCTACCCACTAAGGTGGCTGTACTAAAGAGGGACAAGAAGCGTTGGTGAAGATTTGTAGAGATTGAAACCCTCACTTGTTCTTGGTAGAAATTTATGAGTACGATGGTACGAACAGAAATAATTAGGCAGTTTATTAAAATGTTTACATTATGGAATGATCAGGTATTCCACTTTTAGGTATATACCTAATGTATATTAAACCACACATTCTCATAAATGTTGAACATGAACTTTATAGGGGCATTTTTTTCATCAATAGCCAAGCAGTAGAAACAACTCTAATACCCATCAAGTGTGGAATGGATATATAATGTTAAATAAAATGTGGTATATGTATAGAATGGAATATTTTGTCACAACTTAATGAAATACTAATATAGTCTACAGAATAGATGAATTTTGCAAGCACTCTAAATGAGAGAAGGCAGTGAACAGACCATGAAATTTATGATTCCATTTATATGAAATGGCCAGGACAAGCAAGTAGAAAATACCTTAGGAGTTGTTTAGGGCGAAGGAAGGTGCTGCTTGGCGTGTTTTCAGGGGGACGTGGAGCTCTAAACCCGTGGTTACCATATGGCTTTCAGCCCTGCAGGGACTTGCTCTATCACTGTGCCAAAGCCCCTAGGTCTGGAGTCTGGTCATTTGAAGCTGTAGAAGCAGCCAGTATAATCTAGGGTTGACTGTTGCAGGGTGAGTTGGGCAGATGTACTGAAATGGTCAAAGATGGAACTTAAGATTTTTGAATTTCACTGTATGTGAATTGTACATTCGTAAAATTTAAAACATTTTTGTGGACACTGGGATCTGAAAGGGTAATAACTCTACTACTTTCCCTTTCCCGACTAATCTGGCCCAAAGTCTAATTTGAGAACCGTAAGCCCTTATCGGTGGAAAAAGGAACTGGGTATGCATATTATTAAAATATGTAAGATTATAAGTAACATTACATATGCAATTCTAGATTCAGATGTCATTTGTGTAATTATCTGTAATGCTAATGACACCAAATTGGGGGGTTGCCTATTTCCCAGCACAGTTTTGTGATTCAGTCTCATATATCAGAACACACATTTTAAATTGCATATAGGCAGAATTCTAATCCTCCTCTATGGCAATTCCTAGCTTTGAAGAAGTTCTCTAAAAATGCTGCTTTTATCTTTCTTCTGCAGTGATGAACTTTAATGTTGGAGTGTTGTAAGTTCTCACATAATAAGGCTTAGATTTTTGTTTGGTTTGGCAGCAGACTTCTGTTTAAAATTCCTTTAATCTGTTCCTTCCATGCTTTTTATATTCATTTTGATAGCTGATGGCTCTGTGAATTTATTGGAGTACTGAAACTTCTATTTGTGACTCTTCCTCCACCTCAACTTGCTAAAAGTGGGTTTTTCAGTGAGTTGCTGCATTTTCTTCTTCCTTAGAGTTGCTTTTTTTCCCCCACCCTGGGGGAAGTAGGAAACAGTTCATATACCAGATCTAAAGTTTCATTAAAATTGCTTATGCCCTGTCTCAGGCATTTTAAGTGGGCCATCTGTCTAAACATCTCTCTCTCTCTTTTTTTCTGATCATTTCCTCGACTTATTCATGAGCCATGGGAGGGCTCCTTTGTAGTCTCCGTGGAGCTGGTCCTGCCTACCCCCACTGAATAGTCTATGTGCTTGCATAACGTATCTTTTCACCGTGCTGGAAGTCCTCTGAACTGGGTTCAGATGAAAGGCCCACTTTCTGAAGGTCTTTTTCTTCCTGCGAAGATTTGTATGCAGAAACTGACCTCAGTGGCTGTGGAATGCAGCATATTATACTGATCATTTTACAGACCACCCACTGTGAAAGTTATGATGAAGCATTTCTTAATGATTCCTTGACCATTAACATTGTTTTAACTCCGTATTTCCCTTCTAAATAGAGTAGTAAGACAGTCAGAAACTAGCTCTTCTGTGTGCATCACAGTGTATTTTGAGATGCTTATAATCCTTGCTAACTGAAGGTGCCATTCGTTTTTATGTTTATGCAAAATCTACTTTTAAAATATGACATGTGATAACAGTGTGTTTAAGTTGGTATTACTTGTATCATTTTGAGTAAAATAATTCCACGAAGTTAAACTGTTAGTACTAACATTAGTGACAATCAGCTGACCTTTCTTTTTTCCCATAATGTATAAAAAATTTAGTTTTATTGAGCATATTTAGTCTGGCTGACTGATGACAGGCCTAAGTAAGAGCTATTATTTTAGTTGTTTTATGAGTTGCTATTTATGTGAATTTCCTTTTTTTTTAATTTTTGTTTCTTTTTTGAAGTAGTTGCTTAATTGGTATCAGCTTTGCAAGTGACTAGTAAGTTGCACAGATTAGATTTTTGATCACATCGCAGCCTCTTTACTAGAAATGCACTTTAATAAGGAAACTGTTTCTTGTGTATTATTACCATGGTGAGTCGAGTGAATCTCCAAGACCTTTTTCTACCTCTTTTTAGAGAGTTGTTCATGAAATAGTTCTTTGAGACTATTTTGAACTTAATAGAGATGTGTAATTATTTTTCTAAAGTTTAAAATAGAATTACAGGTAATTGTTATCTATAAACACATTTCTACTTCTTGAATTGCTGTCAGTGCTTCAAAGTAATTATGAATTTAGTGTAATGGTTTTGCAGAAATACAACCTATATACTTTCAAGTTTATATATTCTATTATTTTTATTTATAGCTTATTATTGTTCTCCTGCAAGCCTACTAGTTGCAGATTAACTAGCATATATGCTGAACCCCTTTAATTAAAAACAAAACAACACTACTTTCAAAGTCAGAAGGAATCTCAGAGGATTTTCTTTGTAAAGCGTGAACTCATACATAGATTTCACACTTTTAGCTCCTTGACGTCTTGACTTAGCTCTCACAGGGCAGCCTTGTCCCCTATTAATAGATCCCTTTAAATAAACTTGTTAGAAAAGTGCCACTTGAGAAGTTAACGACTCAGGAGTAGTGAAGCTTTCCAGGGCCTGCCCAACTCTGCTGGGATTGCTGCTGACCCCGCCCCGATGGGGAGATTTTCATTCAGGAGGGCTGAGTGAATTCTCAGGTACATTGCTGTCACAGAGCAGGTGAGGTTTAGACCTGCTGCTTCCACTCAAAAGCCTGTGCTCTTTCCATTAGGTCCCTCCTGGGGCACGTTATAGCATATATGAAACAGATGTGGATCAAAATACGATGGAAAAATAAATAGTAACGTTCTGAAGAGTGGCAAGGACAGCTCACTGCCATCTGTAAGATCACTTTCTGTGGGAAGATACACTGTGGGTTGGAACAGGAAGTCAGGGCCAGCAACCTCCCAGCTCACCTGGAAGCAGAGACTTCTTACATAACGGGAAAGGGCTCAACATTTCCTTGAAAGAGTTACCTTCATTGAGCTGTGACACTGCGAAATATGCCATCATACAGCGTAGGCTGAGTGGGAGGATGATCTTGAATCTGTACTCTAATGAAGGAGTAATTGATGAGGGAGGTAAGAATGTGTTAGTGTGAGGAGCGAAGAGATAAGATCCAAGAAAGAGGTTTCAGTTATGGGGACAAGGAAGAGGGCAGACCTGGAGCTGAAACTAATGATCAGCGCAGAAGTCAGCCTTCCCTGCCTTATTTAATTTAATCCTTGTTACAGCCCTATTGGCAGCTACTATTATCGCCACAAGGGTACTGAGACTGGCACAGTTTGCTCAGGGTCAGCGCTGTATTTAGTTCTCTGCCTGAAGTTAGTTTGGTCTCAGGGTCCAGCCCAACTGGGTGTGTAAGTCAGAGAATGATGAGAAATGAAATCAAATACAAAGAATGGGCCTGACTTCTAATGGACTTGAATAGTAGGAAGTTTATATTGAACTTGGTTTCACATACATAATCTAGAACCATCACAGTAAGGAAAGTGATGTAATTAATTATCCAGGAAAACGAAGATTTAAAAGAACCAAATCCCAGTTACCAGCATTTGGCGTAATGGCTATGTCTCTGGACTCCCATGTGGTCGACTGTGGTTCGAGTCCCGGACCTGGCAGCTTCAACTCACACCGTGTGTGTGTGTGTGTGTGTGTGTGTGTGTGTG
>NW_006159515.1:4454815-4456582 GCF_000334495.1 Tupaia belangeri chinensis | reverse complement strand
GTCTGTGGTTTGTGTCGCGGGCCTGGCATCGTCAACTCTCTGCGTGTGTGTGTGTGTGTGTGTGTGTGTGTGTGTGCGTGTGTGCCCAAGATCCTGAGAGGAGAATGGAGGAGAAGGCATTGCAGCGTGGCCATCCCCCTGGGGGGTGATTTCTTGCTTTCTGTCTCTCCGTCTGTCTCTCTGGTGAGTGCATGCACCCTATAGCAAAAACCTCTCCAAAAACAAAACCAAAAACCAAATCCTACAGTGATCTAGCTGAGAGGCAGTGTCTGTCACCACAATATCCCTGAAAGCGTGGTGAGGTGAGAAGAGAGAAGTCTAGGGAGGGCTTCTGCTCGGCTGCGAACAGCCAGGAGTATCTAACAGCTCCAGGCTCATGCTGCCCTGGGCAGTTCTGCCTCCTGCACATGCCTGGCACAGGGTAGACGCTGCTGACATTCTTTTCTGTTTACCCTTAGCTCTTCTTCCCCAGCCTTGGGAGGAGCTGGGATATAAAAATAAGTAATGAGCTTGGTCTGTTAGGAGCTTGCCGGCCCTTGGGGGAGACTAACGAGCACATAAATGCCCTGTGGAATACGGGTGCTAACGAAGGAGGGGTGGCCACAGAGAACTCCCTTCCCTCCTGTGGGTGTCCCTCCCACACCTGTTCTTGGAACTCTCCTTTCTGAAGCTTTGGCCTCTGAAACAGTCCTCTCCTAAATGTTGAAAAGAATCTTCCAGGCACGTGTGTACAGTGGTTGTTATTGTCGGTGTCTTTTTTGTTTCTGCTTTCATTTTTACTTCTGTAGTGGATAAGACATTTCCTCATCTTCAGAAAACAGATAAGAAGTGGTGGACCAAATAGAAATATTCACCTTTTTTTTTTTTAATAGAGATTTTTGCTATAGGATGCGTATGCTCACCAGAGGGACAGATAGAGACAGAAAGCGAGAAATCACCCTCCGAGGGGGATGGCCACGCTGTAGTCCCTTCTCCTGTCAGGATTTTAGGCATACACACACATGTGTCCTTTGGAAGTTTCAAACTTTAGTCAAGGACTCAAACCGTGCTCGGTCATATGGGAGTCCAGTGACAACCATTACACCATATGCTGCCCCTGTCACCTAACTTGTTAATCATCATTCTTCAGACGTTGTGACTAGAGGTGACTAGTATAATAGTTTTTAAGTCTCTAACTCTTTTTTTGTTTGTTTGTTTTAGAGAATTATTTCATTTAACTTTATTTTAATTTTACCAGAGAGGGACAGAGAGAGAGAGATAAAGTGAGAAAGTAAGCTACCAGGTCTGGGACTTGAACCACAGTCAGCCATGTGAAGTCCAGCGTTCTTAACCACCATGCCATCTGCTGTCCCTGTGTCTCTGACCTTTAAAAATATGTTTACTGAATACATAGAATTCTTTTTTATATTTTTTATTTTTTAGTATTTATTATTTTTAGTGTTTCAGTCATTATACATCATTTCGTTTGTAAAGAGAATCTAGCTGACATGATATATGCCACAGAGCAGACGAGCTGATACTACTATACACGTCATCACCAACAGGCAACAAACCATGTCTGTGTAATTCAAATGTCTTACTTCTCCATATTTTCCCAAATTTCCCTTCCTGAACTCTTTTTTTTTTTTAAATTTATTCATTCTCTACATTAATTCACTATACACCATCACAACACACCAATGAATTTTCCATCCAAAATACACTGTGCATTAGTTCAATCAAGCACATCAACATACATGTTCTCAGCAAATAATTTTCCAATTCTTA
>NW_006159515.1:4441638-4453651 GCF_000334495.1 Tupaia belangeri chinensis | reverse complement strand
TGCCCCAGCGACCACGCTCAGGCCCGGCAGCCACGCACAGGCCCGGCGGCCACACGTCAGCCCCAAGCGTGCGAATGTGCGCGGGACCCAACGTCACCTCCCGTTTGCCCACCAGGCCAGAGAAAGGAAGGACAGCGACCTCAGCTGGTCTGCGCCGCTGGCCCCCGTCGGAGTCAAGCGCCGGACACACCCAGCTCTGGAGAGGTAGCGGGGGCCAGGCGGCCCGGGCCGCGGCACGCCTGACTGCTGCACGCCCGGCCGCAGCTCGCAGAGCCGAGCCCCGGCTGTGCAGGCGCAGTGGCACGCGGAGCCCAATACATAGAATTCTTTTGAAATGGGGGGACGTTAAATGACAATATCACTTGCAACCATTTCTCAGACCTGTGGCTTAGCTAGAGCCTAGATAATACAGGGTACTAATGTTTAGTGCCTAGTAAGTATTACTTCACAAGGACGAAAAAGAGAACACGAATAGACATTGAGAACATTGAATTAATTAACTCTGAAATCATTAAATTTCTATTATTCAAAACAATTGTGGGAAATATATTTGTAGTTAAAAATGTATATTTTTTTCTTTTTTTTTGAGAGGTTTTTGCTATAGGGCACGTGCACTTGCCAGAAAGACAGAGAGAGACAGAGAGACAGAAAGCGAGACATCAGCCCCCAGGGGGGATGGCTATGCAGCAATCCCTTCTCCATTCTCCTCTCGGGATCTTGGGCATGCACACACAGACGCCCAGTATGAGTTTAAGCTGCTGGGTCCGGGACGTGAACTGCAGTCCACTACATGGGAGTCCAGTGACATAGCCATTATGCTAACTGCTGTTCCCAAAAATGTATTTTTTTTACTGGCTTCTTGACTTAGTTTTTCTGGACTTTATAATGCTGATCATATTTGAAAGACCTTTATGATGAGACAAGCCTTGTTCAGAGGTATGGAGTCTTCTTGTGGATTTTAGGTGATGCGGAAAACCAGGGTCAGAAAAGACAGACACTGTAATTTCTCATGAGACCAGGTCTTGTTTGTCTTTGGTGCCCCCAAACCTAGCACCAAATGCGTAGTATTTATAACTTCTAGCTCATTTAGGTGTGTGTGTAAGAGACTATGTTTTTTAACAAAATCATGGTATTGTCATCTTATAATATAAGGGCATGTTAAGTTGGTATTGGAATAATTATTAATTTAGTTTTTAAATTTTTATGACTCTTTAGTACAAGTCGAGTGCCCCTTATCCAAAATTCTTGGGATGAGAAGTATTTTGGATTGCAGATTTTTTTCAGATTTTGTAATATTTAAATATACAAATTGAAATACATGGGGGCTGGCATCCAAGTCTAAACATGAAATTCATTTATGTTTCATATAAACATTTATACAAATAGCCTGATGGTAATTTTTTGCTATAATTTAGTAATTTTGTGCGTGAGACCCTCTGTGGGTGTACTTGTACAGGAGAATCTAGGTGCACAAGGACAAGACCTATCACAGCTGACAGATAGATGCTGTGTGTTGTCACCTGCCTGCGCTCTGACGACTAATCACACAACATCAGGCATGGAATTTTCCACTTGTAGCATGATGTCAGTGCTCACAAATTTCAGAATTTTGAGAATTTCAGATTTTCAGATTAGAATGCTCAACCTTTAATAGACATCTTCATAAGATAATTATAGTTTTTTAAGTATGTCATAAATAACTTCTATACCAGCTAATACACTTGAACAATATTTCTTCTGATTGGCATCAAAGGAACATTCTATATACTTTATAAGTAGAATAATGTGTAGAGGCTCATTCTTTAACATATTTTTGGTCTCATTGCCTATGAAGAAAAATAAAACTTAAATAATATTGTAGGCTATTACACTGACTCAGTAAATCATTTTATGTGTCTGAAGTTTGAGGCATGACACAGTTTATTTTATTGCGATTTAAAAAAACTGTCTTGAATAGTAACTAAATAGTGAAAAAAATGGATGTGGTTTAAGGGAGATTGATTTGTGAAGGACTGTCAGAATTAAGCATCTATAATTTATAGAATAGATGATACAAAATTATCCAGAATGGCTGCCGTTGTCTTTGACATATCTTCCTTTTTAAGATTTATTTATTTTTTTATTTATGATAGTCTGTGAATACAAAAGAGTAAGCGAGAGAGAACGAGAAACAGAGGAAGAAGTACATTCTACAGGGTTATGTCAGATTGCGATCGCCTCTCCTCGGCCCTCCAGGTATTCTGGATCTTGGGCACCAGCCTGTCCCTGGCATGCTCTCAGGCCAGCCTAAGACTCTGAACCTGTGGTCATGGGCTGTGCGGTTTCCAGCAGTGCAGTCCAGTCTGCTACTCACTGTGCCACCTGTAGGCCATATCTGTGTTTTAGAAACCTTTTTAATTTGAAAGCTTTTTTTTTCCAAGCATTAAACCTTTCAAGTATTTTTAATTACATTTTTTGGCAGTTTACTCCACACTTAATCTCAAAGGAAAATTAGTTTATTGAGCAAGAATAATGCAAAATTACTAACTCTTTCTCTTTCTTTTCTACTTTAGAGTGCCTTTTATCAAACCAGATGTGCCTAACTGGGAGCTTTCAATAAAACTGCATGATGAAGTCCACCCTGTAGTAGCATCAAACAGCGGGTCAACGTTCTCTGTGAGTTCTGTTTCTTTATTTTCTTGGGAATCTTGGAGTCCCTATGAATATTTACAACATTTTTAACCTGCTCAATGTCTCTCATCTTTTGAATTTATCTGTTGAATTTATAGCATAGTATATTTCTCATCCTTGAGCTGAGTCTAAATGGAACTTTTCGTTCTTGTATGATAGTTAAGAAATACATTCCTAGAGTTAGCCATATTTTAAACCCACTTTCTTCTGCTATTTCATTCATTTTTAGTGTGTTATTTAAAATAATACTTTTGCCTTTGTTTTAGAGAAGAGCATAGTTAATTATAATTCCAAATACGTGCTAACTATGGCAGGTAACTCTTCTTTCAAAACAAGTAATCTGAAGCCTCATATAATATTATCCTCAGATTTCGTGTCCTGAGACATTCTTGAAGCTAGGTACATTACAGTGACATTCTTTTTGCTTTGAACAATCTAAACTCCATGGCAGTCTTGTGTTAGTTTTGATTGTGGTCTGTAGTGAACAGCGTTACGATAGGTTGTCAGCGTTTATGCTACAGTGTGGACAATGTGTTCAAAGTTTGTGACAGAGTTGCTGGTAAAGTACCATGAAGAGTTGCTGTTGTAATTTCTGCCCTTTTGTATTTTCAGCCTGAACTCAGCCTGCTACTTAGTTAATATAGCAAATATTATGCTTATCTATTGAGTCATTGGAAAAGTCATGATGCATTTTTGCATAGAAGAACAGAAAAATACGTCATAAGTTTTCTGATGACCTGATATATTTCCTTTTTTATGGCTAAGTTGTATCGAAATATTTTGTTTTAAAGAAACATGGGTTTTTATCAGAAGATTAAAAGAAGATATGAAAGTCAGTATAATACAAGTTCATTTAAATAAGACCTGGTGAGGCTTTAGGCATGTGGCAGCTTCTTGATCTCAGTGAGAAAATACTGCAAGTTTAATGATTCATGAGAATTCATTTGTTCAATAAAAACTTATTGTCCATTTATGATGTGCTGGCTAAGTCCTGGTCTATTGCCCTGGAGAAGCTGATATTCTTTACAGTAGTGAGGCTTACAAATTAATGAAATTAGTTCATGAATTAAGGGTAGTCTTCTTGGTTTTGATTACATTTTGTGGTTCATATTTATATGCTAGAATTACTAAGCCTGTGGTTACTGCATAATACTTCACTCAGTTCTCTTAAAATGATTGCTAAGATGTCATATTTTTTGTAATAAACTTTGGTGATTTTTTACATACCTCCTATTTGATCATTTTTAAAAAAGTAACTTTGTAAGTGAACACTTAATCATGCACCTGTTGGATAGCAACTTATATGAATGGTAAAGAACATTAATATCACAGTGTAGCATTTTCCTAGGGGAAGGATAACTTTACAAAAATATAGACTTAGTGGAATTTTCAGTTCTGTATTGATTCATCACTGAAGGCTTGCTGCAATCTGATATTCTAATACAATGTTTTTCTAATGTCTTACAATGTCTTGCTTTAATAAGAAAACTGCCACGATGACTTTTTAGAACTGTTATTTCTTTTTAAAAAGTTATTCATTTATTTCTGCAAAGAAAGCAAGAGAGACAGAGAGAAAAGGACAGAGAGAGAGAGAGAGAGAGACAGACAGACAAAGACAACCCAAACTGGGTTCTCATGTTGTGAGGAACAAAACAGTCTTGAAATTGAAGAATAACATTGAAGACCTGATACATCTTTTTTTTTTTTTTTTTAAGAGGTTTTTCTATAGGGCATTGCGCTCACCAGGCAGAGAGAGACAGAGAGACAGAAAGTGAGAAATCACATCCCCCAGGGGGGGATGGCCACACCACAATCCCTTCTCCTCCATTCTCCTCTCGGGATCTTGGGCACGCACGCACACACGCCCGGCGTTAGTTTAAGCCACCAGGTCCGGGACTCGAACAGTGGTCGACTACATGGAAGTCCAGCAACATAGCCATTACGCTAACTGCTGGTCCCCCAAGACCTGATACATCTTGATTGCAAAGTGTGTTGCAAAACTATAGTTATCAAAACAGTGTGAAACTACATAGAGAAAGATATAAAGAGTAATAAACTAGAACATAGAGCCCAGACTATTCCTTTGTGTACATGGTCAAATTCTTTTTTATATGAATGCTAAAATCATTCAATGAGGAAATGGTAGTCTTTTCAGTGTACTAACATATGGGGAAAACTGGGTGTCCATATGCAAAAGAATGAATTTGATCCCTTTATTTCATATACAAAACTAGCTGAAAATGAATCAAAGACCTAAATGTAAGAGCTAAAGTTATAAAACTGTTAGAAGAAAATACAGAGGAAAAGCTTTATGTCATTGCATTTGACTATACTTTCTTGAACATGACACCAAAATCACAGACAAAAAAGAAAAATTGAATAGGATCAGATTAAAATTTAACATTTCTGTGCATCAGAAGACACAGCTGAGTGAAAAGGCAACCCACAGGGAACCAGCAGTTAGCGTAATGGCTATGTTGCTGGACTCCCACGTAGTCGACCGCGGTTTGTGTCCCGGACCCGGTGGCTTAAAACTCATGCCGGGCGCGTGTGCGTGCGTGCCCAAGATCCCAAGAGGAGAATGGAGGAGAAGGGATTGCGGTGTGACCATCCCCCCTGGGGGGTGATTTCTCGCTTCCTGTCTCTATGTCTCTCTCTGTCTGTCTGGCGAGCGCACGTGCCCTACAGTGAAAAATCTCTCCAAAAAAAAAAGGCAACCCACAGAGTAGGAGAAAATACTTGCAAATCATTTATCCGATAAGGGGTTAATGTCCAGAATTCCAACAACTTAACTGAAAAACAAAACCATTCAAAAATAGGCAAAGGACTTCAATGGACACTTCTCTAAAGAAAATATGCAAATGGCCAATGAGCACATGAAAAGATACTCAACATTACTAATCATTAGGCACATGCAAATAAACCCCACAGTGAGATATCAGCTCCTGCCCTTTAGAATGACTGTTACCAAGAAAACAAAATAGATATTGCCAAGGGTATAGGAAAATTAGAACCCTTTTAATGAGAAGATAAATGGTGCAACCACTGTGGATAACTACGTTTTAGGGGTTTTTCATAAACTTATAGAGACCAGCTGATGACATGATGGTGTCTGGATATCACATGACTGGCTATGTGGTTCAAGTCCTAGACTTGACAGCTTGAAAAATATGCCGGGCATTTGTGTGTGCCCCAAATCCTGAGACGAGAAGGGAGGAGAAGGAATTATAGTATGGCCATGCCCATATAGGGTGCTTTCTACTTTCCTCTCTCTGGCAGGTGCACATACCATATAGCAAGTAATAACAAAAACAAACTTAAAAGTAAAATTACCATACGATCTGGCAATTCCACTTCTGGATATACATGCATACATATGTATATGTACGTATATCCAAAAGGATTGAAAGCAGGGCCTCAAAGAGATGTTTGCAAACCCACATTTATAGCAGTGTTGTACATTATAGTAAAAAAATAGAAACAACCCAGGTGTTCAGATGAATGGATAAGCAAACTGTGGAATATGTGGAGGTAAAAGGAAGGACATCTGATACATAGATAAACATGGATGAAGATTTTGAGGACATTATGCTAAGTGAAATAAGTCATTCAAAAACGACAAATACTGTGTGATTTCACATATATTAGGTCCCTGGAGGAGTTAAATTTTGTAGACAGAAAATAGAATGGTGGTGCCAGGGACTGGACGAAGGAGGAATGTAGAATTATTGTTTAAAGGATACAGAGTTTCAGTTTTGTAAGGTGAGAGAATTCTGGGGATAGATGGTTACAGTATCACAAAAATATGAATGTATTTACTACCATTCATCTGTATACTTGAAAATGATTAAGAAAGTAAATTTTACATTGTGTATATGCTATCACAAATTTTGAAAATACACAGGAATTCAAATTAGTATTTATTATGAAAGATTATCAGTGAGCAGGATGGAGCCTGTAGGTAGTGTGAAGGTTAAGGTGCTGAATTCCACATGGCCAACTGTGCATCACAAATCCCAGACCTGGTGGCTTAAAATCGTGCCAGGCACATGCGCATGGCTGCCCAGAATCCCAAGAGAATGGAGGAGAAGGGATTGTGCCGTGGTCATCTCCCTGGGGGTGGGGGGGATTTCTCACTTTCTCCCTCTCTCCCTGTCTCTCTCTGACAAGTACATGTCTCTATAGCAAAACTTAAAAAAAACAAAAACAAAAACACAAAGGCTATAAATTCCAGGAAATGAAGAAAGCATCATAGAAGTATAGTTTCAGTCAAGTAGTAGTAGAAATAATAAAGTACTTTATGTGTGAGTTGCAGAATTAACAGGTATAAAATGTGCTGAATACAAATGGGAAATCAGCTTATCACGATGCTAAACCCAGAAGTATAAAACACAAACAGATTTTGATTCATACTTACTTTCACAATTGTCTTTCGGATTCCCAAGATGTTTGAGAAAACATTGTCTCATTTCTCTGTTGCATGTTGTAACACAGAACTGATCAAAATATTTCATGATAAATTAAAAGATTAATGTATTTATTATCTTAAAGATGATGAACTTAATTTGTATTGAATGCATTCACTTCAAAGAAAAATGAGAGTATTCCTGATGTGTGAGGAAATTAGTTTAGAAATGCCTTCCCAAAGGTGAAAAAGTGAGCACTATACGTGTGCTTTGAATGTGTGCTGGATGCTTCATGCTAGCCACTAATAAACTAGAAAGCAATTACATATGAGCCTAGATATTGAATTAGGTATTCCTTATTACAGTGAACCATTGATAGAAATTATTGTATATACTTTGTAATGTAAACTACTAATGAATAATCAGAGTTCCTAGACTATTGAATTTTGGTGTACCAATGTAATCTTTCTGCTAATAGTTAAAAAGAAAATATAAATTTTCAAAAATAATAGTGTGTGGTGAATGAAAATAATTATTTTTCAGTTTTGAAAAAATTTAAGTCCATTTTCCTAAATGAGATTCTTTCTTGTTTTTGGCTTCCTGTAGCAAAATCTAAAAGTAACTTTCTGATAGCATAAAACTTTGCTGCAGTTTAAATTAGAATCTAAATCCCCACTTAATATATACTGTGTCCGCGCTCTATGACTGAAACTGATTGACTAAAGGATATAGAAACACAGTAAGTGGATGTAAATACCAGATATAGTGTGTGTGAAAGAGGAGGGTCTGAGGAAGGACATTTAGAAGAAAAATAGGGAGGCAAAGCATTGATAGGACAAAGAAATGTGGTATTATTGGTTGAAGATAATTTATAGTTTTATCAGCTGTACTAGGAAGAAATGTTGACCTGTTGAAATATCCATTTTGTAAGCCAAATAATGTGATTGAATGTGTAAAAGAAAATGAAATTAAAAATAAATAAATAAATAAATAAATAAATAAATAAATAAAATTAATGTAAAAATAAAAAAAAATAACAAGAGTGAAAAAAAAAAAAAAAAAGAAAAAATCCTTGGGCTGGCCCTATTGCCTGGTACTTGAGGAAGCCAGATCCCACATGGCTGACTACAGTTTGAATACTGACTCTGGTGGCTTGAAAACCATGCCAAGTGTGTGTGCATGCATGACACAAATCTTAACATGATGGAAAAGTGGAGACGGGATTGACCTTGCTCACTGGTGGGTGCTTTCTTTCTCTCTCTCTCTGATTAGCACATCTACCCTTCTGGTAATGAAAACAGAAAGCAGAATTCGTTCATTCTCTCAATTTTCAGTAAATTCTATATTAATAAAATCTGGCTTAAAATTTGCTTGCAGAGGGGCAAGCAGGTGGCATTGTAGTTAGGGTGCTGGACTCCCATGTGGCTTGCCACAGTTCAGGTCCTGGACCTGATGGCATGCTTCCTGACTTTCTCTTTCTCTCTCTCATGAGCACACATGCACTGTAGCAAATTTAAAACTAAATAAAAATAATAAATAAAATTAAATAAATAATTCTTTAAAAAGTTAAATGGCAAAGATCCACTTCAGGAATGACAATATGTTAAACTGTGTATCTACTCCCCAGAAAACTAAGAGTTGGTAAAAATTATAAAAATCTAATTTGTAGGTGACATGTTACTATATATAGAAAATCCTAAGAATTTGACTAAGAAACTACTAAAAGTAATAGATAAGTAAGGGTGTAATATACAAAACACCTATATAAAGATCATCTGTATTTTTATTCACTTGCAATGAACAATATGAAAGTAAAAAAATATATATTAAAAAGAACTTCAAAAGAATAAAATATTGAGACCAGGAATGGCATAATGGTTATGGTGCTAGACTCCCAATCACAATTTGAATCCAAGACCTGGTAGTTTAAAATTCATGCTGAGTGGATGTGTGTGCATGCCCAAAATCCCGAGAGGAGAATGGAAGAGAAGGGACCCCTGGGGGGTGAATTCTTGCTTACTATTTCTCTGTCACTGTCTTTCCAGAGAGTGTATGCTCACTATAGCAAAAAAAAAAATTCTCTTAAAAAATAGAATAAAATATGTAGGAGTAAATTTTTTTACAAAGATCACATGACTTACCATTGTGAAAAGTACAAACCACTGAAAAAAGAAAGAAAATCTGAATTCATGGTAAGCTTCTTAGATTCAAAAATTAAAGGTATGATACTGAGATAGCCCTACTTTCAATTTTGAAAGTTAGTCTACAGAGTCAACAAAGTTTCTACAACATTCCAGGCTGTACTTTCATCAGAAATTGACAAGTTGATCCTAAAAATTCATATAGAAAACTATGGGACCCAGAATAGACAAAAAAACAAAGTGAAAGAAAACAAATTTGGATAACTCACATTTCCACATTTCAGTACTTACTACAAAACTGTGCCAGACAGTACTGTAGCAGTAATGCAGTGTTCTGTGAAGCTAAACCACATGAGAAGGTGCTGGGAGTCCAGCGACATAACCATTACACCACCTTCTGGGCCCCTGTCTGTCTTTCTTATTCATGGAAGAAAGACAGAAATAAGCTTTAAAAAAGAAAACTGTCTTGTAATCAAGACAGTGTTGTACTTGAATATAGATAGATATATAGATCAATGGAATAGAATTGAGAAGCCAGAAATAAACGCAGATAGGTATGGTGATTTTTTTTGTTTTTACAAAGTTGCCAAATTCCCCCCATCCCAAAGAGTCTTTTCAACAAATGTACTAGAATAACAGTATCCATAGGTAAAAGAATGAGGTTTGGAGACCAGTAGATGGCATAGTAGTTATATTACTGGACTTTCATGTGGCCGTGCATGGTTCAAGTCCCAGACCCAGTTGCTTGAAAGTAACACCAGGCATGTGTGTGTGCAGCATGCCCAAGATCGGAGAGGAGAATGGAGTAGGGATTATGGCATGGATATCCTCCGTGGGGGTGATTTTTTACTTTCTCTCCCACTGTTTCTGCCTTTGTCTCTCTGGTGAGCACACATGCACTAAGGCAAAAACCTCTCCAAAACAAAAAGAGTGAGGTTGGACCCCTAATTCATATTGAGTTTAATATACAAAAAAGTAATCCAAAAGACCAAATGCTCTTACTAAATATAAGAGCAAAAACATCTTTGTAACTCTGCCTGTGACAGTGATGTCTTAGCTCTGGTAACAAAAGCATAAGCTGTAGAGCCAGCTGTGGTGGCACGAGGGCTAGGTTGCTACCATATGGGGCTAGGGCAACACAGGAGGCTCTGGTTCAGTTCCTAGACCAACTTAAACAGTTTAGGTATGGTGATGCACATCTTGAATCCTAGTTAGCTGGGGGAATCAGGCAGGAAGATCATGACATGGAGAAATGCTGTCAAAAATACCTCTGTCTCATTAAAAACAAACAAACGAGGGGACCAGCAGTTAGCGTAATGGCTATGTTGCTGGATTCCCATGTAGTTGAGCACGGTTCAAGTCCTGGACTTGGTGGCTTAAACTCATGCCAGGCATGTGTGCACGTGTGCCCAAGATCCTGAGAGGAGAAAGGAGGAGAAGGGATTGAGGTGTGGCCATCCTCCCCGGGGGGCGATTTCTCATTTTCTGTCTCTGTCTTTCTGGCAAGCGCATGCGCCCTATAGCAAAAACCTCTCCTAAAAACAAACTAACAAAAACCTCACAAGAAACAAAAGAAAAAAGAGATAAATTGATCTTTACCAAAATTAGACTGTTGGCTTCCAAGGATACTAACAAGAAATTGAAGGCTAACTACAGAATGGGGAAAAAATGTATTTGCAAATAATTTGTCCAATAAAGCACTTATATTTAAAATGCATAAAGAAAAAGAAAGAGGCCCAGTTGTGGCAGCACATGCTGGTTGATACTTGGTGGGCTGAGACCATATGGGAGACCTGGATTTTATTTCTGGTCCATCCTAAATGCCAAGAGTGAGGGCATGTGCCGTCATGGCTGGACTATATGGTGGATATATCTGATGTATTGGTCACGGCTCTGGAAAGATGCAGAATAAATGACAAGATAAACTAGAAAATATACACACATATATAAATATACATTATATAAATATACATATAAATATATACATAAATAAATAAAGAATTCATATATGCACACATATGTGTATATACACACATATATACACACATATATGTGTATATACACACATATACACACATATACACACATATACACACATATATGTGTGTGTGTGTGTGTATATATATATATAAAGAATTTATTGTAGGGATTGTCTCATGATCACAGACTAGGCTGTCTCTAGGCTGAGAAAATAACTCGAAGACTCTGAAGCAGGGAACCTGGTATAGTTCCAGCCTCAGGCCTGACCCTCAGGAAGCCATAGGCCTGAGCACCCTGGAGTAGCTACTTGTATAACTCCAAAGGTTAAAAAACTTGGCAGTCTGTATGGCTGGAGATTCGCAGGTTCAGGAGCCAGCATGTATAAACATAGCCAAGTAGGAGAGCAAGGGTGTAGCAGGTGAAATGTGTAGAAGTGGAACATACAGCATGCTTTGGAAGGAGGGGGAAGAGAGAGGAAGGAGGAGAAGGAAGAGAACCCCACTTTGTCTGCCTGTTCCTCCCGTGCTGCAGATTGGATAGTGCCTACCTACACTGTAGGTGGGCCTGCCTTTCTTAGCCCATGCCGTCATAAACTTGTCTGTCAGCTCTCTAACAGACACACTTAGAAACAATATTTCATAAACCTTCCAAGCATCCTTTAGTACATTAAGTTGATACCCAAAAGTAACCATCACACATTCCAAATATTAAATAATAATTTTCCAAATGATAGTTATTAAGCTATTGGGTGTCAGGAAAGTCATGATGCATTTTTGTATAGAAAAACACAGAAAAATACATCATGACTTTCCTGCT
>NW_006159515.1:4440192-4441622 GCF_000334495.1 Tupaia belangeri chinensis | reverse complement strand
CTACACTTTCATGCTGATGTAATAGATGTCAGCAACTTAAAGATGAATAAAATAGCAATATATATATGTTTAACATTTCTGCAAAATAATTTGCTAACATTCATCATAGGCCTTTGAAAACATTTATATTCTTCGACTCATTAGTTCCACTTCTAGAACTAGATCTCTAAGAAGCAGTGAAAATTACTAATATGAACATGCTTAGATAAGGGGGAAAAAGATGAAGTAAAGGCAGTTGACCTTGGAGATATCCATGTGAACAATCTGTATTTACAGATGTACAGGGAAGGCAGACTATAAGTAATTAAAATACAGTGGTAAATGCATAGTAGAGGTGCAATCAGTTACATCCTTGAGAAAGAAGAAGAAAGCACCCCACTTCCCGAGGAAGGGAAAGATATGGGGAGAAATAAAGTTCTATGTAGGAGAGAGAATTAATGAATGACAGCTTCGGATGTGTTTTTGTGTAATTTTGGACTTGCCTCAATATTGCCATATAAACAGATAGGAAAAACATTGGCGTATGGTAACATGGGAGAACAAAGGTCATTAAAAAATCAGAGATATCTTTTGTATATAATTTTAGTTTCTTAATGTGAAAGTGGATGCTTTCTTAGTTTTACTGTTACTTATTTTCCATAAACAATAGAGTAAGGAGTTCTCTGTCTCTCTGTAGTTGTGTAGTTTTTTATTTTCATAATTGCTAGGGATATATGTGAGAGAGAGAGATTGAGAAAGAAAGAGAAAACTCCAGTTGGCCATGTGGCATCCAGTTCCCTTCACTTCTAGACTCCAGGACTGCCTGGTAGTTCCAGTCTTGAGAGTTATTTTAACCTATTCAGTGATACTCTGATGAAGCAGTGATTACTTTGGCCAACATTTACTAAAATTTTGCTGTAGCCCAGGCACTGTAGTAAACACTTTACCTGCATTATGTCATCTTTTTTTTAAATTTAAATTTATTTGTTTATGTTCATTCACTGTACATCATTACAGCATACAAAATGAGATTTTCCATCCAGAGTACACTGTATATTGTCTCAATCAAGCACATCAACATACATGTTATTGTCAACAAATAATTTTCCATTTCTTGTTTCCTGTGTGTTTTGCCCCTCCCCCCATCCTTGATTCCCTATCTCTTACCCTGTGCCATCTCCCACTCTCTTCCCACACTGTCTCTGGTATCTATGTTTACTTTCTATACTGTCCCCCCCCCCATTTTTTATTGAATTACTAAAGATCTTAATTAATCTAAATATTTTCATAGCAAACACAGCTGATATATACATTTCCATGAACACAAGTCTAACTTTAGGCATCCTATAAAGTAGCACCTAGCTGGGGCTATATATCTTACTGTGGTCATTGAATGGATTTTTTTTTCCTGAAACTTTTTTTTTTTGTAACTTAATTTACATTCTTTCCCT
>NW_006159515.1:4439880-4440082 GCF_000334495.1 Tupaia belangeri chinensis | reverse complement strand
CACCCTCTTCTCCCACTGTCTCTGGTGTCTACAATTGTCTTCCATTCCTTTTCCACCCACATTGTATTGATCACACAATTTCTTAAATAATCTAACTACTTTCAATGGTAAGTTCATATGGTACTATTAAGAAAACCAGTTTTAACTTAAATCATAGAAATGCTAAGGAACTTTTCTTAAAGCCAGGAAACAGGTTAGGATT
>NW_006159515.1:4432451-4439517 GCF_000334495.1 Tupaia belangeri chinensis | reverse complement strand
ATTTTCTCTTCTACGTCTGAGATTCTATTTTCTGTATGATCTAGTCTGCTTGTAATACTTTCAAGGGAGATTTTTACTTCCTGTATTATAGACTTCATTTCTAACAGTTCCGTTTGATTCTTTTTTAAAGTGTGTAATTCCTCTTTTAGATCTTGCAAGAATTTCCTCACCTTCTGGAACTCATCAACTTCTTTCTCCTTTCTCTTTAGCAGTTCATTGTCTCTCTTCTCTTCTATCTCAGTTAGCTTCGCCATTATGAATACTCTAAATTCTTTATCAGACATTTCCATGATTTGCATTGAACTACTTGTGGATGAAGAGGAGTTATTTTTTTCCCTTGGAGGAGAGGTATTTTCTTGCATTCCCATATTTCTTGTGGTCCTGTGGTGATTTCTTGTCATCTGATGGATGGTGTGTTTCTTTCTAATTCTGGAAGTTCAATCTGAGTGTTCAGGAGCAAGCAGAAAGAGGTGATCTGAAATCTCTTTGCCATTCTGTTGTGATCGCTGGTGCTGCAGATTCAGTAGATATTGAGGAATATGTTAACCCTAATAGTATTTGGATGTTTAGCTACAGTGCCCTTAGATCCATCTAGAAACACATTAAATGGGTATTGAAGAATGGAGAGACAAGGGAAAAGAAAATGAAAAAAAGAGAGAGAAACAACAACAAAGAAAGAAAAAAAAGACAAAAAAATGAAAAAAATTGTAATTATTGTTTTTCTTTAAAAACAACAACAACAACAACAAAAATAAATAAAAAACCTCCCCAAAAAATAGAGAACTGCATGGCACGCTAGCTTGAAATGACTAGTTCTCAGGAGCCATGGGGAATCCTCTTCTGAAGAAAGGCCTCAAGTCTCCTGCCTGGGTGGAAGGACCAGAGGGGATTATTAACAAAACAAAAGGTGGAGCCTGAGAGCAAGAGAAAAACTATACCTTTAAAAAAATCTTAAAAAGGAAAAATTACAAAAAAACGAGAAGACAGAAGCAGAGAGAGACAGAGACAGAGACACAGAGACAGAGATAGAAGGCCAGAGGGGCTCTCTACCACACTAGCTTTGTTTGCTGGAGGCTGAATTATCAGTAGAAAATCTTCATTTTTCCTGTCCCCTGAAATGACTAGTTCGCAGGAGCCATCTGCCTCGTCTCATCCTGTTCACAGAATAAGCCTGACAGGTAGATGTGAATAGCCTCAGTATAAAGGTGAGCTTGAGAATTGAGGTTCAGAGAGATGGTGGCATCTTCATGGAAGTTTAGCTCTTCTGCACTGTAGATAAAATATTTTTACAAGAAATAAGAGATTTCTTTCTTTTTTTTGGAGAGGTTTTTGCTGTAGGGCATGTGCGCTCCAGAAAGAGAGAGACAGAGAGAAAGAAAGCGAGAAATCACCCCCCAGGGGAGATGGCCACGCCGTAATCCCTTGTCCTCCATTCTCCTCTCGGGATCTTGGGCACGCACGCACGTGTGCCCGGCGTGAGTTTTAAGCCACCAGGTCCGGTACGCAAACAGCAGTCGACTACGTGGAAGTCCAGGGACATAGCCATTACGCTAACTGCTGGTCCCGAGAAATAAGAGATTTATTTCTAATCAGAATAGTGTTGTCGTAAGCAGTTTTGTGATATGCTTAAAATTAAGGTTCAGGTCATACTGTTGAAAGGAACTATTAGAGGTAACAAGAATATGAGTAAATCCCACTGGTGCACCTCTCCAGTTTGGGATACTGGTTACGAGTGGCTGTGAGAAAGCATATTTAGAACCTAATGACTTCTTGTCGATGTTAACGTATTTTTCAAATTGGTGTTAAAATTAAAAACAGTGATTTTTAGCAATGACTTTACACATTTCCTCCAAGTAAGTGGTAATTTTTGAAAGTAATATAAGGTTTGAGATAAGTAAAAAAATTTTTTTTGTTTGTTTAAAAGGGTTTGTGCTTTCATTTTGTTTTCGTAGTAATGTTTGTTTTGGTTGATGTAAAGTCGTCTCATCTTTAGATGCTTGTGGTGGAGGGAGGGAAATTTTTATAGTATTCATATCATTGAAATTACCACCCTATGTTTTTCTCCTCAAAGAAAGAATATGGTGCTGAACATAAGAATAAAAAATAATAATTACATATGGATGCATAATAAGAAATAATTATAACGCATTGTTTGGAGTTTTCTTTCTCTGATAAAACCAGCCCTGTCCCCTTTGTTCTAACACCATTTATTTTGTTCTAGCTTTCTTGACTAAAAGCATTCCACCTGTTTCTTTTGACATTTAAAAAGCAGTTTGAAACTTTGGTTTTAAATAGAGCTGATGAGGTATCTTTGTGTAATATTTTCATAAAATTAAGAATTGAATGACCTTAGAATATACCAACAAATAATCTTGTGTACAAAATAATAGTTTTTAAAAAATGTTCTCGAATATTAACATAAGGAATCTTAACTGTAACTTCAACCAGAGTTTATACCTTCATTTTACATAATCTCTGTTTCTTTTATCTCATTGATAGAGGTGATGCTAACTCCATGCGGTGGCTGGAATTTTTATAGGGACATGATAGGAATTATGGTTTTCTTTTAAAGAACTAACTTTCAAACACTCTTACTAGGAAAAAATAGGATGTTATGATATCCAGTCTTTTGCCTCTGTTGTCAGCTTTTGCAGTAGGCTTTTGTCCTTGAACATGAAAGGACATCAGAGGACATGGTCGGTTAGTTATCACATCACACTTAATTTGGTTTATTTAAAAAACATCTGTGGCTTAAGTGCACAGTAGGCAGACAGAAAGGGAAAAGGACATTTTTTCCCCAGTAGCACTTTAAAATGAATGTTACAGCACCATCAGGAGCTTATAATAACGGGCTGTAATTCTGTTTTAAAAGTTGACATATAATACATGATAAATGAAAGAAAATTGAGGTAAGCTTTTTGAAGTTATATGATCCTTTATATTTAAAACTTTTTTTCCCATTTTTTCTTCTTTTGACAGCAATTAAATGTTACGATCATAGAAACTACTTCTTTTGTTGGATAATTTTTTTCACATAGACCTTATTCCCCCAGTTTTAAAAAAATGTACTAAACAAAGCAAAAAAAAAATTTGAGGAAAGCATATCATTTCTTTTTTCATTCATTAATTAAATAGTCATTTCTGGCTTATATATATTTATTACTTATCTTTGTGTGTTACAATATGGTTTTCTGAAGCAGGCATACAGTGTGTAATACTCAAATCAAAGATATAGCCACATTCATCTTATTCAGTGTTGACATTGTGTTGTGCACATTCAATAATAGTTCTGCTGGCTTTTTCTGAAGGATATATTAGGTTGTCAGTGACATTGTTTTACTCTGCTGTGATCTACCATTCCATAACCCATTCTGCTTATTTCGTGCATTCTTATGTCTGTTCATTATTTTCTGATCCCTCCTTGCACCTTCTGGTATCTGCCATTACTCTCTACTCCTGTGCTGCTGAGCCCTTCATTTTCTGCCATGGAGTGGGAAAAGAATACTTTATTTTCTGTCAATGGATTTTTCTATTTGACATAAAAATTATGAAGAAAATAAGTCAAAATGAAGCCAAAAAAAGGTAAAAATTTCCTGCAAAAAATATAAGACCCATCATAATTAAAGCCAACACAGAAGCAAATAAATCAGAGGAAAAATGTGTAGCTCACGTCAGTTATATAAGGGAAATATCTTTCATACGTAAAGAATTCAGAAATCAGTATAAAAATGATCAACAATCCAGGTGAAAAATGTCCAAAGATGTTTGCAGCACAGGAAAAAAAGTGTTATAGCACAAAGAGAAATTCAGGTTAAAATGATGATGAGATTTATTTTTCAATTTTTGGCAAAGATTTCTCAAGGTTTTATGATAATAAGCTCTCATACATTATTGGTGGGAATATGAATTTGATAACAATGTCCATAGAGAATAGTTTGACTCAAATGAATTTATACTGTAAGTTATATTCACATGAAAGACATATATTAATACAAGAATAATCACAGCAGTGTTATTTATAATAGAAGCCTAGAATAAAACAGATGCCCATTAAATTGGAATAGTTAAATAAATATGTAGATTGAAATATGTGCACTTATTAAGCTGTTGTGAGCATTTTGTATGTGCATGTCTTTGGGGTATTTTTGAATTTTGAATCCTATATGCACATTACCTAATTCTTAAAAAGGGTTCAGAGTTGTGCAGTAGAATGGTCTGGAAGATGTGGAACCGTCTAAGTAATGATGATTAATTACTTTTGAAGAGACTTCTGTCACATCTTGGCCATCAAGGGCAGCAGTCAGCTAAGCATCTCTGATACTACAAGTGTAAGTGCATAAAATGCAATGATTGAAGTTCCTTTAGCCGGCACTCTGAACTTAGAGGTGGTTGCTGGAGACCCTTTAATAGGCTATGCTTACAGGTTGATCCAACCTGAATTAAGAAGTTCACAAAAGTTAAGGAAGGACTGTAACATGGATCAAAGTAAGGAGGCTGAGTCAAAGCAGGGTTGGACAGTCCCTCCAGAAACCTCCTATTTCTCCTCTTTCTGCTGTATAAACGACTCAGGGAGATAACTATATGGAAGATGCAAGTGTATGTTTCACTAATAGCAAAAGGTAGTGAGAACACTCCGAAAGTTTTACTCTGAGTCTCAGAATTCATAGTAATTTCACTTAAATCATTGCTGGGAGCGCTTCAAGAATGGGTAATTCTCTCTACTTTTGGTTTAAGGAAAAAGGTCCAAAGGTAACTTGCTGTACTAGTGTGACTTCCTTACCCCAAGCTAATGAATATCCTTTCAAAGCAAACTCATCTACAGCAGCTTGACATCTGATGGGAGGGGGTCCGATAAACAAGGTTGTAGAAAAATTAAGCCTGAAGGGTAACCTTGCCCAGCTTGATCTGTTTACTTTTTCAATGCAGCCTTGTTCAGTGGGTTTCTCACTCTACTTTTGAACCATAGGACTGAATTTCCTATGGTTCAGAAGTACAGTGAGAATCCTGCTCGTGCAATCTGGAAAATTGCTTGTCTAATTGGTGCACAACTGCACCTGTGCCCTCTTGAATGCCTTAGTCATGTTGTGCTCGAGAGTTAAGGAACTTGTTATGGCACTCAGTGAAGAACAGAAATTATAAAATTCAGTTACTTTGGAAATGAAAAACATTAAATGGTATTGGTTAGTATATTAGAGTTGGTAAATACTGTAATTAAGACTTCAAGGGATTGTCAGGATTATCTTCTGGTTTCACTTCCTGAAGAATTTTATTCAGAATAAAACTTTCAGTGCTGACACTGGATATTCAACTTCAGTTCAATTTTATAAACATTTATAAAATATCTGTAGTAGTCCAGTAGACTGTTACAGGCACCTGCCAAATTTCTACAACAGAAAAGTTATTTGATTTGTTTTGGCATGATAGCATTTTCCCTCAAACTTAATAATAAATAAAATGAACAGTGAAGCCATCTATTAAAGTACCTTTGCTGAGTGACTCAGCCATTAGCTCAATCTTGATATATTTATTTAGAACCATGCCTCTGTCATTGTAGCTGTAATATAATTGCTGTTTATCAAGTAGCCCGTGATATAGATCCTGAGGAACCAATGGTCATCAAGAAAGATGATGTATCTGCCTGTGCAGGATGTTCTCTGTTGAGGGCGACTAAAACAAAGGCTAGGCCAGTGAAGTAGGTCACGTGAATGATGGCAGGGAGAGCGCATGGACTTTAGAAGAAAGTAAAGAACCCAAGACCTCAAAAAGCAAAGAAACAACGAAACCAAGATCTAAAGCAGGTGGGTGGGAGGTGAGTAGGACAAGGGTCAGAGTTTTGAAGGCATGCAGAGTAAGTGTTAAGAGAACTAAACGAGTGTATGTGTGTCTGAGGAAATGAAGAGATTGTGTCTGACTGGAGCACAGGGTGGTTGACATAGGGAGCCTACTTGAAATAGGGGTGGCAGGCAGGGAGAAGGCTGATGGCAGGTGAGACAGGAGGGAACAGGCCACCTGAAACAAGAAGAGACTTGAGCATGTGGAAACTTGTCGTGTTAACATGGTCTGAATTTATCTGAAGGGCAGTGGAGAGCCACAGAAGGTTCTTCTGCTGGAAGTTGTGCAGAGTTGCCTATTAGATCACTCTTCCTACTTTGTGGAGAACAGGTTGGAAGAGACAAGACCAGAGTGAGGGAGAACTTTTTTTTTTTTTTTTAAGAATTATTTATTTATTATTATTTTTAAAAATTAGCTATAGGGCACATGCATTCACCAGAGAGGACTTAAACAGCAGTTGGCTATGGGGAAGTCCAGCACTTTAACCACCATGCCAGCTGCTGCCCCCAAGGAGAACTTCTAGAACTTTTACAAGGCTGCTGAAGCAGTAGCGCAAAGAGATGTGAGCCTCAGCTGCCGGGGTTTGACCAGTGGAGAAAAGGGATCAATCTGAGAGGTTTCAGATGTAGAATGAGGGGCCTGGTGGTAGTACAGCAGTAATGCAACTGAACCTACATGTGAAAGGTCCTGGGTTTGCCTCCTGGGACCTTCCTGTGCACATAGGGCATGTGAGCGCCTGTGATCCAGGCTTACTGAGCCTGGGGAGGATCACGGCATGAAGGCCCTGTTGAAGGAGTATCTTTCTCTCTCTGAAGAAATAAGTAAATAAAGTTTAACAAATCATGTAGAATCTGCTAGCGCTGAAGATCGATGATAGCCTTTCTTGTCCACGGCACACATGTAGTTACATTTGTCTGCATGAGGCATCTCAGAATGGGGCAGATCTAGAATTAGTAACTGCCTCCAGGAGGAGCTGTTTATTGAAGGTTATATAGTATTCAGGGTCTCTCCCAATGTGGTATGGGTATGATCGTGCCACATTCCTTTTTCTTCTTTTTCTCAATCCCGTCAGGATATGAGGCATGCACACACATTGTCTGGCATGTTTTTCAAGCCACTGGGTCTTCTATTCAAACTACATTCAGCCATATGGAATCCATATTCCTTAACTGCTGAACAACAAGTCTGGTCCTAGTGAGTTTTTACTGGGTACAACAACTACCGAATTGGCCTT
>NW_006159515.1:4395303-4432237 GCF_000334495.1 Tupaia belangeri chinensis | reverse complement strand
CATATGGAATCCATATTGCTTAACTGCTGAGCCACAAGTCTGGTCCTAGTGAGTTTTTACTGGGTAAAACAACTACAGAATTGGCATTGGTTCCATAGAGTTTGGTGAGGCTCGGTGTCGATTGAATGACTTAGGCTGGGCTTCACTAACCTCAGTGGGCTTAGCTGCAGTCTGCAGGTCAGGGTAGGTTTCCTCTGCATGTCTGCTCACTGACACCCAGGCTGGGAACAGCTGCTCCCTGGAGCATGTTGTTTTCATGACAAGAGGTAGAACTTAAAGATGAGCCAAATCACATGCAGGCACATTAAAAACCTCATCTCAGACATGAGGTCAGCATTGCTGCCGAGTTCCATTGTTCAAAGCAAAATGCATGGCTCCAACATTATTGTGAAGTATGTGCCTCCCACTATGGGGGAGACAGGAAAATAAACTGAGCGATAATCTAGTCTCCCCTGGAGATCTGCGTGCCGTGAATGTGGTGTCCTTGTATCCTGGAACTTGAGAAACACTGAAGAAATTTGAATTTGAAATATTTTTAAATTCAATTTGGTTCTTTCTGTAAGTACCCCACTCATCTATATCATTAAGTAGACTGAGCAGCCTGTTTAGTTCTTTCAATGCTATTTGCAAGAAACTAGATTTTTCTTTGCAAAGATTTAACTGTCAGCTTTAATCTGCTGCTAGAGGTAGGAATGATCATATCAGATGTTGTCTAAAAGATCATTTTCTTTTTTATTTTCTTTTATTTTTATTTTACATTCAGTGTATATCATTACGGCATCCAAAATGCATTTTCCCAGCATGAATACATTGTATATTAGTCCAGTCAAAGAAATTACCATTATTATCAACAGCTAACTTAACATTTTTGTGTTCCTTAAATGTTTTGCTTCTTTCCAAAGACAATTTTCTTTTTTTAAAAAAAGAATGATTTTATTGAACTTTATTTATTTATTTATTTTTATTTTTATTTGACCAAAGAGAGAGCGAGTGAGAGAGAGAGAGAGAGAGGGAAAGAAAGTGAGAAAGCAAGCCGCCAGGTCTGGGACTTGAGCCACGGTCGGCCATGTGGGAGTCTAGCACTCTTAACCACCATGCCACCGGCCAGCCCCACCAAGATAATTTTCTAAAGGATCATTTTTATGTTACGGATTCAAATGAATCTTAATGTTCCACAGATTAGGGCTTGACAGTGGTGCAGTGGTAAAACGCAGTGCTCTGCAAGGCTGACCCATGTAGGAAGGTTCCAGGTTCAAGTCCAGAGACCTCCCTAGGATGCCGGCACACTTGTGCCCATAGTCCAGGGCTTGCTGAGGCTGGAGGTGTAGCGAGATGGCAGGACCCTGCTGGTGGGGGACCCTCTTGCTCTGGAAGAAATAAATGAACCCAAAAGGACATAGCATTTGCCGTCAAACAGAACTGGGTATCTATTGGGTCGTCGAAAAACTCATGACATGTTTTCCGATGCTTCTCTACACAAAAATCTATCATGACTTTTCTGACGACCCCATATTCTTTTTTTAACAAAATTGTAAATATATATATCCCATTCGTTTTTTGTTTTGTTTATTTGTTTGTTTTGGCTCATATAGGACTTCAATGGAAAGAAAAGAAGAAAATTCCACATTACTGATGTAACAGCTCAAAACATAACTTCATATATCAGCATCAGTAAGAATATCCTACAGTGAGATCAACCATACCTTAAAAAAAAAAAAAGAAATTCAGGGACTGAAAAGACCAATATTTATTTCTTGCACATCTTATATGACCATTGTGTGTCTACTGGAGCATGCCCTTATAGGAGGCCTAGGCTGACATGGTGACTAGTTTCTGTGACAAAAGAGAGAAAAAGAAAATGGAGAATTCTGTCCTGGCTCTCAGGGCGATAGTCTGCAAACTTCTCCAGTCACCTGGCATCCTTCTATTTCCATCCCATCAGAGAAGCAGATCCCAGGACTGTGCTCCACCTCCAGGGGCGGGGGTGCAATTCTACCCTGTGTCCAGATGGAGGAGAACAGCCTAACCCACTACTTGGAAGAGAACAGTGGGGTTAGGAACATTTATTTTTATTAGAAGAAAGTTGCCTTCTATATCAGTTATGTGTATTTGTAGAAACAGAACACTTTTACGAGTAGATTAGATGCAAGAAAAATATACATTGCATATTTTGGTTGGCAGTTTTAAAAATCTTGATGTTGAAGAATTGTTATTTATTGAATTTTAAATTTCATTACATTTTTAATGAAGGTATTAGTAAAGCTCGAACTTAAAAGGTTAACTGTTTTGACAAGTGTTGCATTCTAACATCAATCATTTATAGGATTTTGGGGGACAAATCAAAAAGTGACATACTTAAATTTATAAAGTGTTTACTTGCTAAAGTTGTTTAAGGATACAAAAAGGGTTTGATTAACACACTCTTACAGTATTTTGGATTTCCTCAGACTGGAAAAAAAAAGCAAAATGTAATATGATTTTTTTTTTTCTTAAGCAGCAATGAGAGAAATTTAAAAGGTATTTGTTCTACACCAAGAAGATCCCAAGTTTAATCTCTTAAAAGGCAAATTTAAGGAATATCATATTCAAGCTGATTAGTTTCAATTATGTGATTAGAAAAGGATAACCATAAAAGCAAACTCAAAATAATAATATATTTAGACACAGGTAAAAATCAGCACCATGAAAGATACCAGGAAATCAACATTGGAGATTGTGGAGCACAGATGTAATGGCTTCTTGTGAGAAAGATGAAATAGCATTAATATAGCTTCTTTTTGCAACAGGAGGGTCACTGCCCATTCTAATATGTCACCTGCCTATCCAAATTCTTTTCTGCAGCCTATTTTAGGGGAGGAAAAATATCTTTTCCTTCTACTCTTCTACGTTCTCACTGGGGCTCCTATAACAAAAGACAGATTAAGAAGGGAAAAATGGGGGTCAGCAGGTGGTGCCGTGATTATGGCACTGGGCTCCCACATGGCCAGCTGCAGTTCAAATCCTGGACCTGGCAGCTTGCTTTCTCACTTTCCCTCTCTTTGGTGAATTAAAATAATAGTAATAATAACAATAACGATAGATAAAATTAAATAAATAATATTTTTTAAAAAAGGGAGAAAACATACAAATTTATTTAATACTATAAGTTTTCCTTGACATAGGATCCTTAAAAAAAGAAATGACCCATAGAAGTGTCTGAACCTGAGTGCTTTTATTTGTCTAAAGTGGACAAGCTTTATCTGGGGGGAAGTTAGCAAGGCCTGTGTCTTCAGGTTCCTGGCGCCTCTCTAGCTTTTGGCAGAGGAGGTAGCAGTAAGGGGGCATTTACCGTGTTTCCATTGTCAGTAAGCGGTAAGTCAGATTCCAAACATTACACTAGTGTCCTCATGAAGTCATGTTTGAAGAAAAAAAAAAAATAACAGAATTCTTAAACGTGTGGGAATTTGGCTCCCCTAGGCCAGCTCCTCCTCTAACAAGAGTGAGCATGTTGGGTTTGGAAGATTTAGTGACTCGCCCCAGGTTCCTCCGTGAGTAAATTGAGCAGCCAGAGCCTGAGGTCTCCTGCGGCCTATCCTTCCTTGCTATGACTTCTGCAGTGGGAAGAAACTCCACATTTTACCAACCACGCGGATGGTGTTGGCTTTATCTCTATATATTTTGAAGGAAAAAAAAATGTTGAAGTACTGAATTTTCCCTATTTAGGGAATTTGTCACCTACTGTCACATCTAATAACGTTCTTTAAGAAAAAAAGCAATTGCTCAACACGATTCTAGGAGCCGACCACAGCCAATGACAGAAAGTTGAAAGCCTCTGCGATTGACATGCAAGACGATTTGATTCTGTGGGATAACATTCGAAACTCCGAACATAACTTTCTTCTATGGCTTCATAGTCCAAAGGATGGCTGTTAGTTGGAAGTGATTGTCAAATCAGATCTTTTACGTTTTCAGCTCCTCCTTCTGGCTTTTGTTAACTATTCACATCAAAATCTCGTTTTTTTTGTATATCAGGAAAAAGCTAACTATGCAACAGGGGTAATTCATTAAGTTTTTAACAACTTCTACTCAACAAATGTATGAAACACTTTAAATATTGATTCTTTTTTTTTACAAGTTGGAGGCCAGAAAGAAATTTCAGATAGTGATAAGTAAAAATCGTTCTGCCTTAACTTTGATATTCTGCCTCAACTTGCTATTTCAGTAATAAAATAGTGTCAACTCTTAACATTACTTTTACAGAGCTTTGCAGTCCATAAAAATAACATTGTCATTGAGCCTGTGAGTCCATCAGCTGTGAGTGACTGTTTTGATGTCTTCGCAAAAGGCAGAGAAGTGCTTTCCTTTGAAATGTGTGAGGCATTTTGAGATGCAGCTTCTCAGATGGATTTAATTAGCCCTTCATAGGACTGCATGTCCGTTTGTTGCAGCTGAATTCTCATTTCATTCACCCATAACTAGAAACACCTCGCTTCAAACGGGCTTCTTCAAAGAAACAAGGGTTTAGGGTTCTATGTTTTACTGCTTTTTGATGTTAGTTTCCCTTTAACTGAGAAGACCTTATGTTTATACAACTGTTATTATTAAGAAAACATACTTTCTTCACTGAGGTTCCTTTTGTGTCAGAGCTGGCTCCTGGTGGCAGTTGGAGATCTGTGGAATAGATCTCACTCCGTCAGACAATCGCCGCAGCTGTGTGTTTGCACATTTTGCTTACGAGAGGCATGAAGCAAAAATACGGCACCCACTTGGGGAGTAATTTCCTAAACCCAAAATCCGAAGGCCCGTATAAAGTCAGAACCGGTAACCGAATATGTTAATGGGATGGTGGTTTGTTCCAGAAGCTGGTACTGACCACAAAAACAAAACCAAACAACTGACAAAGGTTGCCACAACTCCGGCGGTAATTGTGCTTTGATTCACTCCTCTTAGAGTGTGGGTCATGGTATGCTTTTCAGTAAATATGTTGAAAGTATGAACGCATGTTCTAAGTAGGAAAAGTACGTTTTTCTAAATGTGCCCTACTACTACTTTTTAAATTGCCCCCAAACCTTCACATTTCATTAGAATAGCTACTGAAAGTGACCCTGGACATAATGCCTTTTCTTCTCTTTTCCAGTGAGTGTGCAGAGTGGCCAGCATGCTCCGTTGTCACCGCAGCTTTTATCTTCCAAGCCCGCAATTCTAATTACATTTCAGGGGGTTAGGATCTCTCCCAGAACCCTGTTCATTCATTGTGTTCAGGATGAAACGCTTCAGGGGTTTGGGGAGCTGTTCAGTCATCAGCACGGGTTTCCAGCTCTCGAAGTTTCATGATTCTTATAAAACTCTTAAATGCAAATCGGAAACTGCTTCATATTCTTTTCCTTTAAGGAAAGACAAAGTTAATTTAGATTCTTCAACCTTAAAAAATTTTCCAAAGCCACAGATCACACAGAAAAGGACGTAGTAATGTATCCCACGAACACTCGGCGTCTTGTTTCGGTATTCTGGCCTCGAGTCTCAAGCTTAGATCTCTGCCTTGTTTCCTAGCTGCAACCATCTCCCCACCTCGTACTTGCCAGACTCAGCACTCTGTCCTGTGGCAGGTTCTAGAGCTCAGAGGTTGGAGATGTACCACCATTGACGATGTCACAAATGACTGACAAAGGCTTATAAAGTTGCTTAAAGAATACTTTGAGCAATGATAGGAATAAGAGAGGGATTTCTTTGAAAGGGCCAGTATACAACTGGGTATTGATCTCTGTGTTATTGGTTACATTTGTGACTTTAGAATATTTTTTTAGAACTTTCACTGTTAGGAAAATTATAGATGTGGCACAAGAATATTTTATTACATTTATGTCAATTTAATAATTTTTTTAAATTATGGGTGTGGCTTAGACATTCTTTTTATGAGTCTGCTTCTAGTTGAGTATTACATGGCTTTACAATACACTATTTATTGAAAATACTCTAGTGCCAGCAGGTAGAGTAGTGGGAAGGACTGAACTCCCACATGGCTGATCGTGGTTTGAATCTTGGACCCAGCAGCTTGAAACTCACGCTGGGCACAACTGTGTGTGTGTGCCCCAAATCCCAAGTTGAGTGGAGAAGGGACTGCAGTGTGGCCACCCCCCTGGAGGGGGGTGATTTCTCATTTTATCTCTGTCTCTGGTGAACACATGCATCCTATAACAAAAATCTCTCTCTCAAAAAAAGAAAATGGTCTAAAAACCTTGGGAGAAATACAAGACCTCAAAGGACAGGACATTGTGAATAATCTTCCTAGATCAATTTGTAGTACAACTTGTTAGGGAATCCCATTTCTAGTATTTGAAGTTAGTGGAGTAACAACAGGTGATCACATTTTCTGCAAAGCAAACAGGGCTGTGAGTGACTGTTTTGATGTCTTCGCAAAAGGCAGAGAAGTGCTTTCCTTTGAAATGTGTGAGGCATTTTGAGATGCAGCTTCTCAGATGGATTTAATTAGCCCTTCATAGGACTGCATGTCCGTTTGTTGCAGCTGAATTCTCATTTCATTCACCCATAACTAGAAACACCTCGCTTCAAACGGGCTTCTTCAAAGAAACAAGGGTTTAGGGTTCTATGTTTTACTGCTTTTTGATGTTAGTTTCCCTTTAACTGAGAAGACCTTATGTTTATACAACTGTTATTATTAAGAAAACATACTTTCTTCACTGAGGTTCCTTTTGTGTCAGAGCTGGCTCCTGGTGGCAGTTGGAGATCTGTGGAATAGATCTCACTCCGTCAGACAATCGCCGCAGCTGTGTGTTTGCACATTTTGCTTACGAGAGGCATGAAGCAAAAATACGGCACCCACTTGGGGAGTAATTTCCTAAACCCAAAATCCGAAGGCCCGTATAAAGTCAGAACCGGTAACCGAATATGTTAATGGGATGGTGGTTTGTTCCAGAAGCTGGTACTGACCACAAAAACAAAACCAAACAACTGACAAAGGTTGCCACAACTCCGGCGGTAATTGTGCTTTGATTCACTCCTCTTAGAGTGTGGGTCATGGTATGCTTTTCAGTAAATATGTTGAAAGTATGAACGCATGTTCTAAGTAGGAAAAGTACGTTTTTCTAAATGTGCCCTACTACTACTTTTTAAATTGCCCCCAAACCTTCACATTTCATTAGAATAGCTACTGAAAGTGACCCTGGACATAATGCCTTTTCTTCTCTTTTCCAGTGAGTGTGCAGAGTGGCCAGCATGCTCCGTTGTCACCGCAGCTTTTATCTTCCAAGCCCGCAATTCTAATTACATTTCAGGGGGTTAGGATCTCTCCCAGAACCCTGTTCATTCATTGTGTTCAGGATGAAACGCTTCAGGGGTTTGGGGAGCTGTTCAGTCATCAGCACGGGTTTCCAGCTCTCGAAGTTTCATGATTCTTATAAAACTCTTAAATGCAAATCGGAAACTGCTTCATATTCTTTTCCTTTAAGGAAAGACAAAGTTAATTTAGATTCTTCAACCTTAAAAAATTTTCCAAAGCCACAGATCACACAGAAAAGGACGTAGTAATGTATCCCACGAACACTCGGCGTCTTGTTTCGGTATTCTGGCCTCGAGTCTCAAGCTTAGATCTCTGCCTTGTTTCCTAGCTGCAACCATCTCCCCACCTCGTACTTGCCAGACTCAGCACTCTGTCCTGTGGCAGGTTCTAGAGCTCAGAGGTTGGAGATGTACCACCATTGACGATGTCACAAATGACTGACAAAGGCTTATAAAGTTGCTTAAAGAATACTTTGAGCAATGATAGGAATAAGAGAGGGATTTCTTTGAAAGGGCCAGTATACAACTGGGTATTGATCTCTGTGTTATTGGTTACATTTGTGACTTTAGAATATTTTTTTAGAACTTTCACTGTTAGGAAAATTATAGATGTGGCACAAGAATATTTTATTACATTTATGTCAATTTAATAATTTTTTTAAATTATGGGTGTGGCTTAGACATTCTTTTTATGAGTCTGCTTCTAGTTGAGTATTACATGGCTTTACAATACACTATTTATTGAAAATACTCTAGTGCCAGCAGGTAGAGTAGTGGGAAGGACTGAACTCCCACATGGCTGATCGTGGTTTGAATCTTGGACCCAGCAGCTTGAAACTCACGCTGGGCACAACTGTGTGTGTGTGCCCCAAATCCCAAGTTGAGTGGAGAAGGGACTGCAGTGTGGCCACCCCCCTGGAGGGGGGTGATTTCTCATTTTATCTCTGTCTCTGGTGAACACATGCATCCTATAACAAAAATCTCTCTCTCAAAAAAAGAAAATGGTCTAAAAACCTTGGGAGAAATACAAGACCTCAAAGGACAGGACATTGTGAATAATCTTCCTAGATCAATTTGTAGTACAACTTGTTAGGGAATCCCATTTCTAGTATTTGAAGTTAGTGGAGTAACAACAGGTGATCACATTTTCTGCAAAGCAAACAGGGCAGTCATATAAAAAAGAGACATCGATCATGTTGGCTACAGGGGCACAGGCAGTCGGATTCTTCTTTCATTATCTTCACTTTGTAAAAAAGTACCCACCTAACCTCAGCATTTACTAACAAGATTTACTCTGGAGTAGGTAAGTGAGTGGCAGAGAAACTACAACCCGGCACTGAAACCAGCAGTCCTTGAAGACAGAAGCCACCTCTGTCGTTTATCAGTTTGGAAGTCTGGAAATGTCCCTTAACTTCTGGGAGTCACTGCAGAGCAGTGATTGATGTATGAGCTGATCTGGCAGAGCACATGAGGCCTGTGAGGCACATGGGCTTGAGTTTAAAAACCAATCCTGAGGGCCGGTAGGTGGCATGGTGGTTAAAAGTGCTGGACCCCTGCATGACTGACTGCGGTTCAAGTCCCAGACCTGGCAGCTTGCTTTCTCGCTTTTCTTTTCTCTCTCTGTCTCTCTCTGTCCAAATTAAGATAATAATAATAATAGTAGTAATAACAATAATAATAAATAGAATTAAATAAATAATTCTTTAAAAAAAGAAAGAGAACAAAATGAAAACAATGGCTGTGGAATCCAGTAGGTGTTAGCTATCTTTTCTTTTTTTCCCTTTTTTTGGAGAGGTTTTTTTCTTTTTTTGAAGAGGTTCTGGCGTGTGCGCTTGCCAGAACAACAGAGACAGGGAGACAGAAAGCGGGAAATCACCCCCCAGGGAGGATGGCCATGCCGCAATCCCTTCTCCTCCTTTCTCTTCTCGGGATCTTGGGCACACATGCACACGTTCCTGGCGTGAGTTTAAGCCACTGGGTCCAGTAGTCAAACCATGGTCGACTACGTGTGAGTCCAGCGACATAGCCATTATGCTAACTGCTAGTCCCTTAGCTATCTTTTCTGAACCTCAGTTTTCCTCATCTACAAAATAGGGATAATACCCTGTAGGGTTTTTGTAAAAATCAAATGGAATCATGTATATAAGGTCCCTAGGACTGTGGCTGACTGTGGCTGGCACACAAACCATTTCTCTTCTATTACGGACATGGACTTTTACAAAGAAGGTAATGTAGCTTTCACTTTGCAAGCAGTTCTTTTCCAGTCTTTGACTTATGGAGGGCCAACAGGTGGTGTGTGGTGAAGGCTCTGCATCCCATATGGTCGTCCGTGTAGTTCAAGTCCTGGACCCAGCAGCTTAAAACATACACCAAGGCATGTGTACCTGTGTGCCCAGAATCCTGAGAGGAGAATGGAGGCGAAGGGATTGAGACATGACCTTCCCCTTGCTGGCTGATTTCTTACTTTCTCTCTCTTTCTGGCAAGCACACATACCCTAGTGTAAACTAAGGGGGAAAAAAAAAAAAAAAAACTGTGGAAAGTTTTTAAAAAATAAGACCAAAAGTTACACACTTACTTTGGCAAGATTTGTCATTGCCAATTAATTTCCTACAATTCTGGTGTGCTATTCTTTTATTTGATAAAGGCTTTTTGAGGCTACAGCAGAATGCCAGAAAGTGGTTATAGAGGGGCTGGCAGGTGGCATGGTGATTGAGACGCTGGACTCCCACATGACTGCAGTTCAAATCCCAGACCTGGTGGCTTGCTTTCTCACTTTCCAGCTCTCTCGCTCTCTCTCTCTTTCTCTGTGTCTTTCTGGTCAAATTAAAAAATAATAATAATTAAAATTAATTTTTTTTTAAAAGAAAGTGGTTATAGAGGTCATATTCAGGTCTTGGGCTCGAGTTTAGGACATTTTATCAAATGAGACTGTGATCCCTCACAGCGGCCCCCTTCTCTCCGTCCTGCCTCCAGGACCCGATATGGTTTGAAACGAAAACCCCTGAGAGCTGCAGTTCCTCTGTCCCCCACCATGAGGCACACTCACCCTGTGACGGGGCTGCTCTTTGGGAGATGTCTCCTCTTCCATTTAGGGCTTCCTTTTGCCTGTGGACACTACTGAATGTCTGTTATAAACTCCAGGTGCCATGGATTCACCACACTGCCTGTTAGCGCGGCCATTTTTTGTGGTACGATAGTAACCCTTACATTGTGCTTTCCCTGAGTGAACGCATGGATGACTCTCAATTGGCTGGGCTGAGGTGTAGTCAGATCAGCCTAGGTTTGAATGTGCTGGCTCTGTGATTCCTGCCAATTTCTTCTCTGAGTCTCAGACTTGTCATCTACAAAATGTGACTAGTAACATCTCCACTGCGAGGATCTTTCGAGAATTCAGTAAGTGTAATGGTTACTAAAATACTTGATTGCTTTTAGGGCCTCAATACATGTTCCTTTTCTCTGGTTTAGACTCATTTCTTTGAACAACTGACAAAAGCTTTACAGCTGGAAAGAAAACCAAGGGTCATTCATAATCTGGATATTATCCCTGTTGAAACTTCTGTTTGGTTTAGTGCTTTTTTTCCTTTACTTAAGGTATTTTTATTTTTTAAGAATTATTTTATTTAACTTTATTTTAATTTGACTCAAGAGTGACAGAGAGAAATAGAGAGAAAGTGAGAAAGCAAGCTGCCAGATCTGGGACTCGAACCTTGGTAAGCTACATGAGAGTCTGGTGCCCTTAACCACCATGCCACCTGCTGGCCCTATGATATTTTTAAGGAGAGGAAATTATAAAACAAAACATGCCATTTTTAAAACTCTGTTTAAACCTCAAAAAATAGACATTGCTTGACATTTTAAAATTTAGTGCAAATGACTTTGGGCATGGCTCTGTGTGGCTGAGTTTGCTCTTGGCATGTTTTTTATAGCGGTGTGGTGATGGGTTTGTATGCTACTGCTGTTTATTCCCTTTTTTAATGTGGTCACTATGTCTAGATGTGTGATGAGTGGCTATCATACGGAACAAGATTAAGAAAACCAGATGGAGACTGACCCGAGCACAACACTCTGTTGTAAATAACCATAGACAATGTGTGAGTAGCTACCCAGTTGGACACCAAGTGTTTATGGGTAGGTTTGGAAATCCAGTGATGAGAACTGGCTTAAAGATACCACTGATCATTCAGGTTCAGCATGATTCACAGGACAGTTCAGACTGGGTTTCAGGTCAGCTTTGAAACAAGGGTTAGAACGACTTACAGTTTTGTTCTCAGCCATCTACTAAAAACACCAGGAAAGTATGAAGGCCAGTCATGATTGATAAGGTTGCCATTGGTGATTAGTTTACTGACCAATGATTGAAGAGAGGTCTGTTCTGTTTCATGCTACACCACTGCTTTAGGTGCATTAATTGATGTTTTAACCAAAAGTTTAATCTAAATTCAAATTTTACATTTAACTTATTCCATTGGGCTTTAAAGGGTCATATATGCCACCCATACCACACTACACCACGCCATACTGTGCCACGTTTGGAGAACTGTACCTCAGTGAGGAGACGTTTCATCCTTGGTTGAAAGTAGCATTCCAGCCTATAATTTAGCTGCAATACAAGAAATATACTAACTTACGAGGGGGATATTCCTGCTAGCATTCTATATCATTTGCTTATTCAAGCATGTAAAACTTCAACAAGAGGAGGTAATTTTGCTTAGATTTCTTGATTTGAATTGTTCTACTATTTGGCACTGGGTGGAAAAGGGACAAAAATCATATTGAAAGCATTGTTCTGTTAATGAAGTTGCTTGTCCTTTTTTGTGCCAAATTTGGCAGGTAAAATTACCATTTATTCTACTTGCTAGAGCTGTAGAATAGATTGTTGAAGAAAAGTAGCAATTTAAGTAATGGCGCTAGATAGAATGTGCTACATTATATACATCTCCCTTACTTCTAGATATTGACATGCGATTTTTATTTCTCTTTAGTAATGTATTTTGTCTGTAACTACTGTATTACTTCCGGTGGCTTTCATCAGCTACATGCAATTTGCTTTGATTGTGAAATTAAAAAAATACTGTTACTATTAATGAACAATAAATGAAAATGAAGCATTTTGATCCGAGGATAAATTAAAGATTGTTGTATTTTTGTTCTGAATATTTCCAATATACTGCTTTCTTTTCAGTTGTGAACAGTTACTTAAAACAAAAAATATATGAAGGTATTTCAAAAAGTTTGTCAAATTGAAGTATGAGTTTATCTTGGTGCAAAAACTTTTGAAATTCATGCCTACTTTTCATAATACATATTTTCTATTAATTTTTGAAAAGCCCTCATAAGATAAGATAGACACTTTAATTAATGTGAAGATATGTGACATCAGGTTCCAGGTGTTGACGATTTCTTTCGTGTTAAACATATTTTACTCATTTGTATGTACTTTTATTTTTTTTCTCTGTTTAATTTTCTGCAATGAAGGGTGGGCTAGGAGACAGGTACCCTTGACAGCGTCTCACCACACCGTATCTTCCAGCCCACCGGGAACATGGATGAGGCCCTGTGGGTGCCCTTCCTGTGTCCCAGTTTACCTTAACCCAAACGTCTGTTCTAACGTAGGAAGACTTTTCAAAGTATGAATAAGGTTTTTTTTTTTTTTTTTAAAGATTTGTCCTATGTTTAAATATATAAATATCATGTTTGCTAAACTTGAAATATTATTTTTAATTAATTTTTTAGTAAATATATATTTGTTTGTAGGAAATACTTAATTCACTAAGTTTTTTTGTACATTAGATTTTCCTTAGTTATAAAACATAAAGTTTTTTTTAAAAAAAACTGTCAGTACTGTTAAAGTTTACAATATAATGGTTACACCTACCCTTCCCCTCCCAAAAGAAGACATATAAACTAATTTGCCGAAATATGTAATAATAATTTTTAAAAAGCCAAGTGGTGAATTGGCAGACTCAGGAAAGTGAACTCAGAAACAGGGTTGAGTATTGCTGGAACTTGTGAGCATCAGTCACTTCTTTCTGCCCACCGAACTAACTGGTAGGCAGGTGCAGCTGTTACAAAATCTCACATCGCAATTGACACTAATTGGCATAGTTGTTGGCAGTCTTATCAGAAAGCAAAGGGCTGAATGGTTGAATGGGCTTAGAGAACTTGAATGATAATAAGCATTTTTATATGCATCTCGAATTACTTTTGTGACCCAGACTAACAGGAACACTTTATTCTGACCTCATCCTTCAATGAATAGAAATGGCAGAAAACATAATATGCAGTGTATGTGATTACTGATGGTTTTTCAGGTAACCTTTTACAGCTATCTGCTCTATTGCCCATTTCTCCCCCTCCCACTCTCCCTGACAGCACTCAAGGAAACTGAAGTGTATGTGTGGAATAAAAAGGAAATAACTCTTCTTACTGCATATTAAATAATTATTTATTTGTTGCGAAAAGCTTGACGGGTGTCTTAGTATTGGGTCATCGGAAAACTCATGACGTATTTAAATGTGTCATGACTTTTCCGACAACCCAATACTTTATAATAAACAAAAAGTATTCCTTGAATTTATGGATGAAACAATAAGTCTGAAATTTACTATTTAATAATCTTAGACAAGGGGGTGAATCAGTGGCAATTTAGATAAAACAAGAGTGGCTTTGAGTTGGTAAATGTTGAGCTTGGAGGATAGACATGTAAGGGATTATTAAGTTGTTCTTTCCGTTTCTGTATTGGTTTATAATTTTCTAGAACAGAAAGGTTGCTGTTGGTTGAATATGTGCCTTCCTGCTGTTGTAAGGGTTTCTGCACTTCCCGGTTCCTTCCCAGACCTGCCTCCCTACCCTAGTTCTTTTTATCAGAAGTTACACGTCTAAGCGAGAGCTCCATAACCTGATAAGCTAGTCTGTGAGCTCATGGACAAATGAGCTAAATTCTAGGCAGTGGAGATCTTAACAGGAGCTTTCTAAAGCCACTGCCTCAATCCAGAGGAATGACTTAGGTTGGAAATTTTAGTCATTGACTCAGGTAGGTTGTTGTGTCTTCTAACAATATATAGACCACACTTCTCGCTCATGAATGTGTTAAGCAAGTGTACGTATTACGTGGGATTGACCTTAGCTCTTCCTTCTAGTGACAGTGATGGTATTTTTCATCCATACAAATAGTTTCCAAAAACAAAGTGCTTTTCTTTACATGAATTAGGAGAGGATTGGCTTATGTAGATCATGAAAGTATTTCTATGTGTTTTTGGTTCTTTCCTTGCTCCCCAAGTAATTTAGCATTTCTGAAACTACAAAATAAAGTTGAGTCTTGTTTCTTTCAGTCAGAGATAATTAGGAGAGGCTTGCAGGGGACTCAGCCTGCAAGTTAGGTGGTGAAAATGGTTCCCAGAGCCCTGTTTCTTCTGTCCTGTGGTTATCATCTGCATAGATGTAAAGTTAGTGTACAGTTTGCATTCTGCTGTTGATCCGAGTCTTACTGAGAACCTCTGCAGTCAGGTATAGTAAACTCCTTAGAATACATTTAAAATGTTGGGTTTTGGCTCATGAGAGGTATAGACACCAGGGCGGTTTTCAAACTATTGCTTTTTCCCCGGTGGTGTTGGCCTGTCCTGAGAACTGAGTAGAGTTCACTATTTTCTTATTTCCGAAGTACTGCTTGAAATATTTTAACAATTTTTCAGAGCCTTCTAAAGGATTAAATATGAAAACAGTTTTACTTTTTTGTTGTTCCAACTTATATCTCTGGAGGCCTTGGAGAATGAATGTCATATGCCCATTAATTTCTTGTGCTATTTGCAGTTGTTCTCCACTCGTGTTTTTCCTTGTTAGCTTTCGGGTCGACCATGGTCTGTGTGTCATTTTTGGTAACTTGGTAATGAACACCAAAACTGATATATTTTAGCCATGTTCCTTTTTGAGATTTCTGGACAAGTGCCAGTCTTACTCTCCTTTCAGGTCTACAAATAATAGAATAGTCTTACTTTGCTTGCAGTCATCACAATTAAAGGAATTTACCTAACACCTTACATATAGATCATTTTATTTTTGTGAATATGAAAGTGAAACTCTAGAAATACAATTGAAGTTTAAGTAACCTTTAAAAATTGTTTTAAAATTTCCTTCTTGGGACCACCAGATAGCAAAATGGTTACATTGTTAGACTCCCATGTAGTTGACTGCAGTTCGAGTCCTGGACCCGGAGGCTTAAACTCATACCGGGCATGTGTGTGTGCGTGCCCAAGATCCCGAGAGGAGAATGGGGAAAGAAGGGATTGCAGCATGGCCATCCCCCTGGGGGGTAATTTCTCACTTTCTCTCTCTCCCTCTCTCTCTCTCTCTCTCTCTCTCTGTCTTTCCAGTGAGCGCTTATACCCTATAGCAAAAACCTCCCCCCCCCAAAAAAAATTGTTTTAAAATTCTTCCTTGTTACCTACCTATCTTTAAATGAGCTGTGTTAAGTATGCTAGGGTATGTACCTATGGATGGGTGATGGGGTATTTATCTCTGTATAGCTTCTATACAGAAAAAGCTTAATAGAATTCTTTATGTACTTGGAATAACTACAATCTGCTACTGCAAGCATATATGGATTTTAAAATACAGATGTTATCAACACTTCCAGGACATTGCATGAAAAAACATTTTCACTTAAAAATTACTTTATTAGTCTTAACAAAGCTTTCTTGGGGGAGTTTCAAAATAGAACCATGTCATCAGTGGTCAGCAATGTAAGGTAAAAATCACTAATGTGAAAAACTTCTCTTGAGAAAATGAAAGTAAGTCAATGTGCTTGTGTTAATTTTGTTGTGATATTTTAATTTAAAACATGAGCTTTTCTATAACCCCATAATCATAAAGATTAAAGTTAGATTTTCTAGCTAATTTAATTAGATAATTTTTATTTATTTATTTATTTATTTATTTTTTAAAGAATTATTTTATTTAGCTTTATTCATTTATTCTAGTTTGACAGGGGAGGGGAGAGAGAGAGAGCAAGCGAGCAAGCTGCCAGGTCCAGGACCTGAAGACAACCATGTGGGAGTCCAGCACCTATAACCATCATACCACCTGCCGGCCCGATAATTTTTATTTTAATACAGTAGGTATTTATCCAAGGTCTGCCGGTTTTCAGCATTAGGGCTAAGCTCTTATGAGGGGTGTAAATAAACGGTTTATTAACTCTCACGAACTTCCGTTTCAGGTGGGAAGTGTTTCAGTAATGATCACACTGTCAGACCTGATTTGATAAGTGCATAAAGATAAAAAAGGTTACAGAGACTCAAAACGAGGCTAGGCCACACTCAGTTTAGCAGAAAACCAGAGGTGATGTGAGTGGGTTTAGGGGAATGAGGCAGAAAATCAAGAGCAAACTTAGCCAAAGAAATAGCCTATACAGCAGGTTAGGATGGATGAATCATAAATTCAGATAGGCCGAATTGGTTATTCTAAGTTTAGAAAATAGTAGGAATGAAATCCAGCAAATACTACCATTTTAGTTCATTCTTGCTTTGCTATAGAAATACCTGCACCTGGGTGATTTTATGAAGAAAATGGAAGTTTATTTACAAGCTCGTGATTCTGGTGGCTGGAAAGTCCAAAGTCCTAGTCCTGCAGAATGACTGACAGAAGCCTAGAGGATGATGTACACGTACAGAGGGAGAGAGGTCCAGACGGATTTCTCTTTCTTTTTTTTTTTTAAAGCATTGCTTTTTTTTTTTTTTAATTTAAGGTTTTTGCCATAGGGCATGTGCACTCGCTGGACAGAGGCAGAGAGAGGGGAAAGTGAGAAATCACCCTCTAGGGGGATGGCCATACTGCAGTTCCTTCTCTTCCATTCTCCTGTCAGGATTTTGGGCATACCTGCACATGCACCTGGTGTGATTTTCAAGCCATCGAGTCTGGGGCTCAAACCGAGGTCAGCCATATGGGAGTCTAGCTTCTTAGCCACCTATTGGCCTCCTGATCTCTCTTTTATAACAACCAGCTTGTATGAGAACTAACTCCTTATGAGAGCTAGAACTCACTAGGTCTCACAAGACATCATTAATCTGTCATGGGACTGTTGGCTCTATGGTGCAATCACAGGAACCAACCACTTCCCACTGCCTTCATGGACTCCACGAAGGAATTAAGTCTTTACTTAATAGTTTATAGTACCTACACATGAATTTCTGGGGGATATATTCAAACCATTACAAGGGCCTATGGGCATCTGTTGAATATAAGAGAAAGAAGGAAGAAAAATCAGAATGCCATGTTGCTAGATTGAGACTACTAGTGCAGAAGACCTCCAGGGCCTCATGGAGATGTGAAGTTTTTATTTATTTTTGCAAGCAGAAGCCAATACAGATTTTGAGCTGAGAAAACTTGTAAGACACAGTGCAGCCACATTCTTAACTAGTCAGTGGGAGTGAAAATAGCTGCACTAGGTTGGTGATAGACCTTTGGGAGAGTTTTCTAGTTGGATAGGATTGCTGGTAGAAAAAGAAATAAGAAAGGAAGAATTTATATTTGGCTTAGAAGATGATAACAGATTTTGGGGAGACTAGGGAGATGTCATCAATTGTGGGAGAGCCAAACCCCCATCACTTAGTGACTAGAGTGCTTTTTAGAATTGGTTTTAGTCATCCCTATTTGTGGAAGGACTCAGTAAACTCATTGCCATGAGCACCCTGTGCTGTTTCTTTTTTACCTTTCCTTCTTCATCTCTCCTTTCCCCCTTAGAATATTTCACAGCAGATACTACAATGCTGTAAATATAAGCCCCCTCCCCATTTTAAAGTTGAGTTGCAGATGTATTGCTTTAAATTTCCAAACCTGTGTCCACTGATTGTCTGATACACTTTTTTTCCCCCAAGAGAAACCTTTCTTTGAAATTTCACATTAGTGTCAAATCAGCTGGTTTTTTTTTTGTTAAAGCACTGTTAGGTTCTTTTTATTTAACATGTCTTAGTGAGAAAGTAATAATGGGAAAGTAGAATGGGAAAAGCTAGAATAAACTCTGTGGTATTGGACTGGCTGGGATCAGAGGTCAACTTGGATTTATAGTTAACTATGGAAACCGGCTTCTATGTATTTACTTCGTGTGTAGCATTACAATGGACAACTTGGCAGAAATCATCATAATTAAATATAGAGTAACGTCACTGGCATGGTGACAGATCGGCCTTATGCACTTCCTGATTGAATGTTGAGAAAAAGCACATTATTTCTGTTATTCCTTGTATTAAAAATGCATGAATCATGAAGAGAGGTTCTCCCAAGTTGCGAGAACACTCTACAAAGTAACTACACTCTACTCTTTGGAACTTCAGGGTATCTTAGTTCAGGCTATTTTAACAAATATACGATAGCCTAGGTGACTTGAACAGTGGACATTTATTTCTCCAGTTAGATAGGCTAGGAGATCCAAGATCAGGGCGCTGGCAGGTCCAGTATCTTGTAAGGGCCTGGTTTTCAGATCGCCATCTTCTTGTATGTTCTTGGCGTGGTGGAGGCAGAGGGCCAGTAAGCTCTCTCATGCTGCTTTTTAGAAGGGCCCTAATGCCATCTGAGGGCCCCACCCTCATGGTATAATCATCTCCCAAAAGTCCCACCGCCAAAAATCATCACATTTAGAGTTAGACTTTAAACACAGGCATTTAGAAGGTACAAAAACATTCAGCCCAAAGTACAGGATTGTGAGACAAGACAAAATTAAGAAACTTCCAGATTGACATAGACCAAAGAGACAAAAAAAGTAAATGCACAAGCCTAAATAAGATCCCACACATACCATAAAGGGTCTTATTGGGAGAACTGATTGAAATCCAAATAGGATTGTGGATTAGATGGTAGTGATAATGTTGGATAAAGATTAACTTCTTGATTTTGTTGACTATACTGTGTTGATTAAGGAGAATGTCCTTGTACTTTGAAATACATCTTGAAGTATTAAAGGGTAATGGGGCATCGTAAAACATATTGTCTACTGATTCTAAAATATTAACAACTGGAAAATCTGGGTGAAGCGATATATATGTGATATATGATATCAGAAAGTTCATAATATGCATAAAGAGCATACTATGAAAAAACACAAATGGATTTCAAAATTTTTTTACACCAAGATGAAGTTGGACTTAATTTCATTTTCCATAAACTTTATGAAGTTCCTTCATTTGTGAACCCATAACTTCTATGAAATTATTTTACAAAAAAGGAATAAAAAGACCACCTTTCCCAGGGTGTTCATTAGAATGATAGAAACTAATCGTGCCATTTTCCTATTTTCTTTTAGGAGCAATGAAAAGATACTGGTGACTCTGTTAACCTTTCTTACAAGTACTGTTATGCCTGTGTTTGATAGCGCCACCTATTCATGAGACAAAGAGCGCTTCAGCTGCCCTGAATACTCTGCTATTGTAACTTTACTATGAGCAACTTAGTAGATAGACATTTTACCAGATCTTCTTTGAGAATATTGGGCTGGATAGAACAACACATTGATAATGTGTTGTTTAAGCAAGGCTGGACCTATACAGAATATCGGTTCAATTCCCTGGTCGACCTGTATACACTGGACACGTGTGCCCACGACCTGGCTAGCTAGGTGGTTAATGGGTGTGGAGGGGGTTGTAGCTTAAGACCCTATTGAGGATGCTTCCTCTTTCTCTGTCTCTCACTCTCATGAAATATGCTTTTGAAAGCAAGAAACAAAATATTTATTGTTGGTTGGGAGAAATGGGCTACTAGGGGAAAGTTTTTAGAGTTTAAAGATAGTGTTCAATAGTATTAGAATGCTAAGCAGTAACATATAGATAATATAAAGTAGGTACGGTTAGTAGGAAATGTGTTACAATTGCAGTGAGTGGGTATTAAGGAAGATTTAGACATTCTTATGAAAGTTGCATGGGCCACTTAGATAATATCAGTGTTCTGTAATGGTATTCCATAAGATTAGGTAATAGGATTTTATTGGGGGACATCTGTGGTAGCAAAATATATGTAAAAAGTAAGAGATGCTAGTATGAATCAGATGAAATTAAGAGCATAGATAATACAGGAATTATTAATGAAAGAACAAGAAAAATGGAAGAACCAGCAAAAGCATGTATGTTTAAAAGAGGAGAAAAACAACAGATTGAGAATAATCTTTATTATGGGAGGAGTATACAGTGTCAATAAATCGAACTACCAACAATAACCAGCGTTTACCAAGGACCTGTTATGTATGAAGTTCTATTAAGTGCTTACTGTATTCCTTACAACTATTAGACGAACGCTAATTTTATTGTACATATGAGGTAATGAGACATGGATGATTAGGTGACTTGTGGAGCTAAGGTTCAAACACAACATTTCTATTGACAACACAACTCCATAGAAACACAGGATTCCACCACTGTCTGGTAGTGGAGGGAAAGGCATTTTCAGTTGCTACTTCTATTAAACTCATCTACCTGGAGTTATTCATTAAGCTGATATAATTTACAGTATGATCTGCAGAGAATGACCTTATCACACCAATCCAAACGGAACACCTACTATAATTAAACTGTGGGCAAAATTATGTAGGTTATTTTTTTTAAACTGTAAAACTGAAATTAAAGTTGTTACTGATCAATTAATGAGGCGATAATTAAGCAGAAACAGGTCAACCTGGTGGATTGTAGATCAGTTCCTAAAATTTATTTTTACAACTCACATTCTTTGAGATACATTTAATTATATTTATAACACATGCATATTTAATATAATCTTTTGTGACAGATTGACAGATCTTCACCATCTCTATGTCTAATTCTTCTTGATGGTTTTATCATTATTATATATATATATATTTGGGAAAGGAAAAAAGACTGTTTCCATTGTGAAAATGATAAAGAAAAAACTTACAAACAATAGTTGCTTCCTTTTGTTTTCATAAAACAGCCAACTCATTCTTTTCTGGAAGGTCACTGGAGGTATTATAACTATATTTTGTTAAAATATTTCAGTAAACAGAAGGGCAGGATATAGAAAACCTACCTTTTTGTGTTATATTAAGGTATAAGAATATGTTACAGTTTATATTGAAATATTAAGTCATGGGCCAGGAGTTAGCATAGAGATTAGGGCAATGGATCACACATCTAGTTCAATTCCTGGACCCTGAGGCTTGAAAAATCATGCCGTGTGTGTGTGGGGGGGGTGGTGTGTGTGTGTGTGTACATGCCCAAAATCCTGAGAGGAAACAGGAGGAGAAGGGATTGCAGCTGTGACCATGCCCCAAGGGGGTGATTTCTCATTTTCTCTTTCTCTGCTGAATACACATGCCTTATCGCCAAAAAGAAAGAAAGAGAGAGACAGAGAAAGAGAGAGAGAGAAGAGAGAAAGAAAGAAAAAATTTAAGAATTATTGTTATAATGGCATGAAAATGTTTGAGTTTCATCATTTCTTTTTTTTTTTTTAGAGGTTTTTGCCATAGGGTGAGTGTGCTTGCCAGAAAGAGAGACAGAGACAGTAAGAGGGAAAGTGGAATAAATGTCAAAGCAAATGACTTAGCAAAGTTATTCATTCTATTAAATAAGAAAATTATGTACTTGCTATTGTTGGTGCCTTAGCCTTTAGAATTTCACAGTGTATTTGTGTTTCACATACTTAGTTAAAGAATTTAGAAAACTATAATAACGTAAAATGATGGTAATATCCCAATTTAATTAACCACATGGCATACAGATTGTTTTTGTTAGTAGGAATATGGATATCCTTCTTCTATTTGATATACCATATAATAATCATATTTTTGTTAGCAGTTAAGAGTTAACTAGAGGTCAGCAGGTAGCATGGTGGTTACAGTGCTGGGTTCCCACATGGCTGACTGCGGTTGGAGTCCCTGACTTGATGGCTTGAAAATCACAACAACAACAACAAAATGTTAAAAAACAAAGTTAAGAACTAAAAAGTTTGGTATCTTAGTATTTCAATAATGACATTTGTGAGTTTTATCTTTTTTTCAAACTTTGCTAGTGGGTATGTATGTTCAGCGGAGAGAAAGGGACAGGGAGGGAAAGTGAGAAATCATCCACTGGAGGAATGGTCACATCACAACCCCTTTTCCTCCCGTCTCCTTGCAGGATTTTGGGAAGGCACAAACATGCACCCAGCATGATTTTCAAGCCACTAGGTCTGGACTCTTAACTACAGTTGTCCATGTGAGATCTAGCACCTTAACCTCCATGCCACCTGCTGGCCTGTCACTTTCACTTTTAACATGTGGGTTTAAGTGAACTACTCAGAGGGGCATTGCAAGATAATCACTCCTATGAGTCATGAAGCTTTACGACTCTTTCATTTGCCTGTGTCACATAGGACGCCCAACTGCAGTAGCGCATGCTGGATCCTGCTCAACGTGGGAGGCCAGCTTCAATTCCCAGTGTACTCTAAAAAGCTGGGCGTGGTGACATGTGCTATTGTCCCAGTGACTCAGGAGGCTGAGGCAGGAGGTTCATAAACTTGCCGCCAGCATGGTTACACAGTGAGACCTTGTCTGAAAGAGCTAGGTGCAGTCTTCGGGGGACGGCCATGCCACAATCTCTTCTCCATTCTCCTGTTGTGATTTTGGGCACGCACACACATGTGTCTGGTATGATTTTTCAAGCTATTGTTTCCGGGACTCCAACTGTGGTTGACCGTGTGGAAATCCTGTGCCTTATCCAACATACCACCTGCTGGCCCCTGGTGTGACCATTAAGATACAGTATGAAAGCCAGTTTAAGAACTAGTCATTCCTTTCTGAGAATTATTTATAACTTGACCAACAAACCTATTTCTTATTCTTTATATTGTTTTTAGAAATAGATGTAAGATATATGAGTGGGGCTGGCAGGTGGTGTGGTGGTTAAGGATGCTGGACTCCCACATAGCCAAATGCGGTTCAAGTCCTGGTCCTGGCAGCTTGCTTTCTCACTTTCCCTTTCTCTTTTGCTCTGTCCCTTTCTGGTCAAATTAAAATAGTAAACAAATAAAGTTAAATAGAATAATTCTTTAAAAAAAAAAGGTGCATGAGTCATTCTTTTAAAGTAATGTGATGCCTTGACTTTTATCACACTGCTAATCTCCTTACCATTTGAAGACAGAATTTAGCATTTGTGTATGAGAAAACAAAGATGATTTACTTAGGTGGTGAATCAAAAACACTCTTACATCCCTTATATTCCCAGTATTTTATTATTGTTGGAAATGCTTTTCTGGCAGATATTCTGTTTTGTAAGTTTTACATTCCTAATGTTGAGTACAAGTTTAAAAAATGTTAGCAGGTGCCCACTGCAATAGAAGCTGTAATATTTTGACTGTTATGAAGTATTTCGGAGGAAATGCTTTTTTTTTTGTTGTTTTTTAATGGTAAAGGATGTAAGTAATCTCTTTCAAATGTCAAATTAATTTCGGGTGTGTACTTTCTTTTTCCCTTAGGATGACGTAGGTAGGAAAATCGAATGTTCCAAACAACTCATGGGAAAATGTTCCACACCAGCATCATTTGTAACACAAATGCAGTTAAATGGGATCAAAGTCGCAGGTCACATTTGAAATGTGGGAACATGCCTTCTTTAAATAGGAAAGAAATCATGTGTTTGAACTCATGTTTTATCATAAACTGGCTTATTACAAATAATTTTCAACCAGACCAATTTCTTTGATTAGCCAGGGGAAATTTGTCAGAGTATGTTGAAACAAATTTTTTGAATTCTACCCACTATTACCTTACTGTGATTAATTCAAGTTTATAATGCCAATATTTTGAATTAGCATGTAATTTTTAAGTGTTTGCAGAATGGTGACACATCTGATACCCTTTTGCTAGAGATTGCATAGCCCACATCTTTTTTGGAGTTTCTACTTTTCTGGTTTTTTTTTTTTTAAGAGATTTTTGCCATAAGGTGTGTGTGCTCACCGGAGAAACAGAGAGAGACAGAAAGTGAGAAAAATCACCTCCAAGGGAGGATGGCCACATTACAATCCTTCTCTTCATTCTCCTCTTGGGATTTTGGGCACATGCGCACAGCGTGAGTTTCAAGCTTCTGGATCTGGGACTCGAGCCATGGTTGGCCATGTGGGAGTCCAGCAACATACCACTACGCCATCTGCTGGCCCTGGAATTTCTAATTTTCAAAAGCTGGCAGCACCTCCATTCGCTCATTCCCACAATGGCTTCATTTCCCTTTTTTTCTGTTTTTATAAATGATCAGCTTCATATTTATGCAAGATTATTTGGTTGTAATGAGGAGAAACAGTTGGAGATACAGAAGAACTTACGTAAGGAAGCTAGCGCACTGTGGAGTCCAGGTTTGGGCTGAGGCGGTAACAATGGGCATGGAGAGGAGTCAGGATATTTTCTTAAGTCTTTTTCTTTCTCCTGTGAGAGGCAGAAAGAGACAGGGAGGCAGGTGCCCCCAACACGCCTTTATGCCGTAATCCACCTCCAGGCCCTGCCCGTCTCAGCCGGCCCTAATGATAGGCACGTACGTGTGCCAAATGTGCCTGGGGAGGTTCCAGGATGTGAACCCAGGACCTTTCCCATGTGAGCCCAATCGCACTGTCATTGCACATCCTCCTGGCCCAGAGTCAAGAGTATTTAAGAACCTCTCCAGTCCTCCATCGTTTCCTAAATCTATTTCCTCTGCTCTTTGATATAGTCTCTCCACTTCCACGCAGCCCTCTCTACTCTGCCCTATGTATCGCCTGCTCTGTGGCCAGATGCAGTCCCCTTATCAGCCTTTTCTAGAAGGTTTATTCACCTTAACTGAAACCTAGCAGCAGTTTCTCATATCACAGAAACGTCAGACATGGGAGGTGGAGTTGTTGTTCTCCTAGCATCATGGTAGACCCTTGTTAAACCCTTTATTTTTTGAAACTCACTTTGTAAGCCTCACCACCTTGCCTTTCCCAGGCAACCTTCAGGTTCCCTCCTCTGCATTCGTCTCCCTGCAGTTGAAGACTAGCAACCAGTTCATGGTTTGTTCCTCTGCAGCCAGGCTTAGATTCCTCTCCTGTGCTTTTTCCACATAGGTTCCCTGGCCTGGAATTAGAATCACTTCCTTACAAATACCCTTAACTTCTTCAGTCCTGCATCCTTCCTTCAATTCCAGGCTTGGCCTTCTGCTTTCCTTAGACACCTGAGTGTTGCTGGAACCATCACGTGGCAGGGCAGGGTGCTGTCATGGCTGCATGTTGCCCTGCACCCTCTGAGCATGCAGCACTGCACAGTGGTTTTGCTTTTTCTCTGATAAGCTTACTCTTCTCTATTTCTTCCATGTCTCCTTTAGGACTGTTCATACTTCTTACTTTCTTTTCCCTGGTGGGGGTTCTGAATTTTCCTTTTCCCTGCACTCCCAGTGCTCTCAGCGGGGTCATTATAAATTTACATTTTTGTTTCATTGAATTCATTTTTTAAGCTTTAGTCAGAACGATCTTTTTTTTTTTTCTTTTTCTTTTTCTTTTATTTTAGAGACCTTTGCTATAGAGCGTGTGTGCTCTCTGGAGAGACAGAGAGACAGAAAGTGAGAAATCACCACCTGGGGAGATGGCTACGCCATAATCCCTTCTCCTCCATTCTCCTCTGGGGATCTTGAGCATATATGCACATGTGCACGGTCTGGATTTTTAGCCACAGGGTCTTGGACTGGAACGTAGTCAACTACGTGGGAGTCCAATGACGTAACCATTATGCCATCTGCTAGTCCCCAAAACAATCTTTTAAAATACAAAATGGGTGATATTACTTCCCAACTGCAGGAATATTTCCTATTGTTCTCCATACTCTTTGGTGCTGTTCTCTCTGTTGTTTTCTCTCTGTGCGGCTCACTTGTTTCACATCAGCTAAGCTCCTTCTTGCTCAGGGTTTTGGAGTTTTCTTTGTTTTTTTTTTTTAAACATAATATTCCTTCTGGAATATTGCTACTGATCCACCTACCATTAGCATGCTTAACTGATTCGTTCTTATCTTTCTAATCTTAAAGGTTACCTTTGAGGGGTCTCTCCTGCTGTGAAGTAAAGAATTAACCATTTTATACACTGTAAAGATGTACAGTGATTAAATGTAAAATTAAACAGTGAAAAAAGTGAATAAAATTAAAAATTAAATATTTTTAAAGAAAACGATTAAAGGGGGCAGGCAGGTGGCATGGTGGTTAAGGGTGCTGAACTCCCACATAGCCAACCACGATTTGAATCCCGGACCTGACAGCTTTCTCTCTCTGTCTCTCTAGTCAAATACACACACACACACACACACACACACACACACACACACACACACAGTTAAATAAAAAATTTATTTTTAAAAAAGGATTAAAGAAAAGAGTATAGGGGCTGGCTCTATGGTTCAGTGCTAGCACACTGGTCAAAAATAGCTAGATCCCACATGGCAACTGTGGTTTGAATCCCTGGCCAGGTCAGCTGGAAGCATGCTAGAACATGTGTGAGTACCCAAAATCTGATGGGCTGGAGGATTGGAGGAAGAGAATTGCAGCATAAGTAGACCTCGTGGAGGGTGCTCATTTCTCTCTCTCTCTCCGTCTCTCTCTCTCTCTCGTTCTCTCTCTCTCTCATACACACACACACACACACACACACACACACATGCACACACACACACGCACGCTCTCTATCATGAATAAAGAAATAAAAACAGCATAAAAATTGCCGAAAATTTGTGTCTCACAGTTTTAGTGGCCAGATTGTTTAAGGTTATAGAAAAGGTATGTAGTAAGGGAACATACAGAGCGCTCAAACCTGTCAGAGAAAAGGAGAGACATAGGTAGTTAGACATGCTGTACTTCCTTGAAAGCAGAAGAGAAGTAGCCAGTATAGACTGAGAAATGGAACATACTGAGTTAGAGGGATGAATTGTGAAACAGAGAAAGAGAGAGGAGTAAAGGAAAGAACTTGGTTGACTGTAACAAGTAAGAGGATGTATATTTTTGGCTTTATTTTTGGCAAAGAAAGAGAAGAGGTCACCTGCTGAGACGGGGGTTGGTATTAATATCATAATCAATGTATATTCGGTGTTCTTGAGTCCTTGGCCTATTTAAACGAAAGACTTAGTATTAGGTTAGTGTTTTTAAATAGAAGTGCTATGTCATAGATTGTTTTTAAAATACGGAATTTCTACATAATTTAAAATATTTTGGTGGTATCATGGTGCTAAGACATTTTGATAATATTGTCTGTCTTGAAAAGTGTGAAATTTTACTTCAGCCTTAGGGTATTAGGTCATTTGTCACTTCACTTTCGGTCTGGTGGTTAAGGACACTGAACTCCCACATAGCCAACCATGATTTGAGTCCCAGACCTGACAGCTTTTTGGTCTGTTTTACTTTTTATCCATATACTGAGTTCGACTTAATTTTTTAGCTTGCATTTTCTGTTAAATGAAAGATCTGAAAAACTTTTAACCACTAATGGAGATAGCTGAGGAAAACAAAAATAATTTTATAATATTGGAAATTGTCATATCAGAATTTCACTATAAAGGAATGTTGGACCCAGAACAAATCTTTTTTTTTTTTTTAAGAGGTTTTTGCTATAGGGCGTGTGCACTTGCCAGAAAGACAGAGAGAGACAGAGAGATAGAAAGCGAGAAATCACCCCTCAGGGGGGATGGCCACGCTGCAATCCCTTCTCCTCCATTCTCCTCTCAGGATCCTGGGCATGCATGCACACATGCCCAGCGTGAGTTTAAGCTGCCGGGTCTGGAACTCGAACCGTGGGCGACTACATGGGAGTCCAGTGACATAGCCATTACGCTAACTGCTGGTCCCAGACCCAGACCAAATCTTTGTCATTACTGATTCAGGTCCCTCTTTTTCAGGTAAGGAAGAGAAGATGATCTAAAACACATTGTATAATTGGGTATTGCAGATGAAAACAGTAAATCTGCAAACAAAAAAGTTGAAATAAGTATCTACTTGTTAGCCAAAATATAGTTTGTTCTTTTTTTAAAAGGCCACTTTTTATCATGTACCTACTAGTGAAAGATTTGAAGAGGCTATTGATTGTATACTACTATATAATGATGGAGGGAATTGACATACACAAATCCTCACTTAAAATTTTAGGAAAGGAGGGAACCAGCAGTTAGCGTAATGGCTATGTCGCTGGATTCCGATGTAGTCGACCCCGGTTTGCGTCCCGGACTCGGTGGCTTAGAACTCACGCCGGGTGCTCCGGCTGCGTGTGCGTGCGTGCCCAAGATCCCAAGAGGAGAATGGAGGAGAAGGGACTGCGGCATGACCCTCCCCCCTGGGGGGTGATTTCTCGCTTTCTGTCTCTATGTCTCTCTCTGTCTGTCTGGCGAGTGCACGCGCCCTATAGCGAAAAAACCTCTCAAAAAAAATTTTAGGAAATAGATACTTAATACACATATACAGGACAAAATTTTAAATATATAAATGGCTGTACAATGAAAAGCAATTCTTCCTTACATCCCTGTTCTTCAGCTGCTCTGCTTTTCTTATGCATTTGTTCAGAGATATTTTATGCATTTAGAAACACATGTGTAGGTTTTTTTCTTAACACATGACAGTATACTGTATGCACTGTTAAGTATTTTCTTGGGATTGTTTCATATCAGTACATGTAGAGATGACTCACTTTTTTTTTTTTTTAGAGGTTTTTGCTATAGGGCGTGTGTGTGTGCCAGAAAGACAAAGAGAGACAGAGAGATAGAAAATGAGAAATCCCCCTACAGGGGGATGGCCATGCCACAATCCCTTCTCCTCCATTCTCCTCTCAGGATCTTGGGCATGCATGCACACGCACCCAGTGTGAATTTAAGCCACCGGGTCCAGGACTCGGTGGTCAATTACATGGGAGTCCAGTGACAGAGTCATTATGTCAACTGCTGGTCCTGAGAAGAATCAATTTTAAAGAAGAGGCACCAAGTTTTTACATGCTACAGAATGTTTATTTGTATGCTATACTTTGAAGAAGCTTTGGCTGGGTATAAAAATGGGAGGCAGCAATCACTTTGTTTTTAATATTTAAAACGTATTGCTCTCTGATCTTCAGTATCAGTATTGCTTTTACAAAATTAGGTTGACTTGAGTTCTTTCCTTTCTTGTACATGATTTCTTTTCCTTTTCTTTTTTTTTTTTTTTAAAGAGAGATTTTTGCATAGGATACATACACGCACTAGAGAGACAGAGAGACCGAAGGCAAGAAATCACCTCTGTCATGGGTGATTGCCGCCATGCTGCAATCCCTTCTCCATTCTTCTCTTGGTATTTTGGCTACACATGCACATGCACCTGGCATGGGTTTTAGGCCATGTCTCATACTGCAGCTGACTATGTGGGAGTCCAACCATTATGCTATCTGCTGGTACCACAATTTCTTATTTCTGCCTAAATACCCATACTCTTTAGCCTTAATCTCCCATAAACACCATCATTCTACAAATTTAAGGGTTTGTTTATTTATTTATTAATTTATTTATTGAGAGGTTTTTGCTATAGGACGCTATACTCCTCCATTCTAATTTTTTTGTTTGTTTGTTTGAGAGGTTTTTTCGCTATAGGGCGCGTGCGCTCGCCAGACAGACAGAGAGAGACATAGAGACAGAAAGCGAGAAATCACCCCCCCAGTGGGGATGGTCACGCCGCAATCCCTTCTCCTCCATTCTCCTCTGGGATCTTGGGCACGCACGCACACACGCCCAGTGTGAGTTTTAAGCCACCAGGTCCAGGACTCGAACCGTGGTCCAGTACGTGGGAGTCTAGCGACATAACCATTATGCTAACTGCTGGTCCCAAGGTTTTATTTATTTTAAAAGTTTTATTCTGTCATATCTTTCTATTTACTTTTTTTGTTTGTTTTATAAGTCTTTTTTTTGGAGAGGCTTTTGCTATAGGGTGTGTGCGCTTGCCAGACAGACAGAGAGAGACAGAGAGACAGAAAGTGAGAAATCACCCCCCAGGGAGGATGGCCACACTGCAATCCCTTCTCCTCCATTCTCCTCTGAGGATCTTGGGCATGCACACACACACACCCGGCGTGAGTTTAAGCCACCAGGTCCAGGACTCGAACCACGGTCGACGACATGGGAGTCCAGCGACATAGACATTATGCTAACTGCTGGTCCCTATAAGCCTTTTTGAAGAAGACAATTGTATATTCTTTGTATCCCTCTTTCTTTCTCCTTTACATCCATTATCTTCCCTGTAAATTGGTTTCATATGTTGATCCTTTGTATTTTCTTTTATATGATTTCTCATGTCCTTCTTTTTCTTTTTAGTCATATTTATTCTATTTTTAGTTGCTTCTCAATGTGACTTTTATATCTATAGTGTCATTTTATTTTTCTTTTCATTTTTATTCTGAGTTCTACCAGCTTGATTTTCATTTCCTTCTGTTGTTGTATCTCTTCTTTGAACCTTTGTTTTTCTTGGAGTTTTTTTTTTTTTTTTTTTTTTTGTTTTTTTGGTGTTTTTTTTTTTTTTTTTTTTTTTTTTAAGAGGGGTCACATTTCCGGTGGTTGTCTTTGAGACTTTGGGGAATTTATTTATCTGAACTCTTCCTGTATTTCTTTGAGTAGCTTTTTCTTCTGTTATTTGCTCTTAATTTACCTATTTCTTTTTATAATTTTTTTCTTCAAATTGTATTCAAAGATCCAGTTTCTTTTTTCTTTCTTCTGGTTATGTCATAATAAAGGAGATTGGGTGCAAGTATGGGCAACCCACAGCTCTTCCTTGAGCTTGCTACCCTTGTTGTCTATCCCAAAATCTATGATTTATTTCTTTTTTTCAAAGTTTCGTTCCCCATTTACTGTTGGCATTGAACAAGTAGGGTGGTTCTGTATGTTAGGTTCTCAGTGGTGTCATAATGAAATGCCACCTTCATTCTACACCCGCTCCTTCAGACAGCCTTGGCTAAAGAATTGGGTGTAAGCAATATATATGGCACAGTAACAAGAATTCTTCAGTTCTGTCTGCTCTTGCCTTTGTGTTGTATTAAACTGTTCATAGAGACATTCTCCCTTTATATCTACTATGTATCATTTATCAGATAATAACCTCAACAGAATCATTGCATCTATTTTTCAGAATTATGTATCTTGGAGAAATCTATGAATAGCTAGAATTCTGAAAAGCATGTTGGGACCAGCAGTTAGTGTAATGGTTATGTCGCTGGACTCCCATGTAGTTGACTGCAGTTCGAGTCCCGGACCCGGTGGCTGAAACTCATGCCGGCGTGTGTGCGTGCATGTACAAGATCCCGAGAGGAGAATGGAGGAGAAGGGACTGCGGTGTGGCCATCCCCTTGGGGGGGGGTGATTTCTCGCTTTCTGTCTCTCTCTGTCTTTCTGGCAAGTTCATGCGCCCTATAGCAAAAACCTCTTAAAAAAAAAAAGAATTCTAAAAAGCATGTGATGGCTTTAAACATGATTTTCACATTTAATATTAGCAGATATGTTTCATAGTTTATGATTTGTGATTATGATCGTTTTCTTGCCTCAGTTGCATAGTGAAGTTGCAAATTTGTACTAAGTACTTAATAGATGTATAAGGAAATGTAGTTTCTTTATATCCTATCACATATCACTTTCCTCCTAAGCCCTTTAGTTAGGGGATAGAGGGAAAAAAACCTTTTGAGGAAACTGGATCTTTGCCTCTTTTAGTTTAAATAGTCTCTTTCAGGTAGCATAGTTTTTTTTTTTTTTCTTTTTTTTTTCCTCATCCCAGGCTTCAACCAAGATAAAGTTTGGAGCCTTTGGGAATGGTGCCTGGATCTTCCTCAGGACACTGACACTAGGGGAAAGCTAATACGCTGCCCTTGTAAGTCTTTGCTGTAAGAGCCTGGACTGGTGCGGATATGATGCATCATGCCATTTGGACTTTGAAGGCACCAAGGAGGCTTCTGCTGCCCCTGGTTCCTATGTCTTCCTGCAGTAAGGAACAAATCTTTGCCATATGGTCTTTTGTTTTGTGTGTGTGTGTGTTTTTTTTTTTTTTTTGGAGAGGTTTTTGCTATAGGGTGCGTGCGCTTGCCAGACAGACAGAGAGACAGAGAGACAGAAAGCGAGAAATCACCCCCCAGGGAGGATGGTCACGCCGCAATCCCTTCTCCTCTCTGGATCTTGGGCATGCACGCACATGCGCCCAGCGTGAGTTTTAAGCCACCGGGTCTGGGATGCGAACCGTGGGAATCCAGCGACATAGCCCTTACGCTAACTGCTGGTCCCTGCCATATGGTCTTTATCCTGACCAATCCCTTCATTAGTATTCTCACTAGGACTCACACAAGCTTCTGAGTTCCTGCCGCAATGACTTGGGTCACCTATCCAGCCTTTCCTCCACCAGTGTTGTGCTGTTGTTCCCACACTGTGTCAGGACTGCCATGAAACAGTGCCTTTGGGCTTTACCAGAAGCTGGAAACCTCCTATTAAAGAGTCAGTGGGAACAGAAAGAGGCATGGTGGTTAGGGGCACTGGATTCCCACATGGCCAACCACCGTGAGTCCCGGACCTGGCAGCTTGCTTTCTTGCTTTTCCTTTCTCTCTCTCTTTGTATCTCTTTGGTCAAATTAAAGAAATAATAATAACAAATGGAATTAAAAAATAAAAAGAGAGGGAATGGGGCCAGCAGGTGGCTTGGTAGTTAAGGGGCTAGACTCCCCCATGACTGACCGCAGTCTGAGTCCTAGATCTAATTGCTTCTGAATTATGCTGGGTTTGCCCTATGGCAAAAACCTTTCCAAAAGAAAAGGGAATAAGTAAGTGAAAAAGAATAAATAACTAAGGGTGTTTAAAATTAGCTCTTTTTTGTCTTTCAGTTATTTTTATATTATTTATTTAGAAATCACATTTTTTTCCTTACATGGATATCTTTTTTTTTTTTTTTTTGTGAGAGGTTTACGCTATAGGGCGTGTGCGCTCACCAGACAGAGAGAGACAGAGAGACAGAAAGCGAGAAATCACCCCCCAGGAGGGATGGTCACGCCGCAATCCCTTCTCCTCCATTCTCCTCTCAGGATCTTGGGCACGCACGCACATGCGCCCAGCGTGAGTTTTAAGCCACTGGGTCCGGGACATGAACCACGGTCGACTACATGGGAGTCCAGTGACATAGCCATTACGCTAACTGCTGGTTCCCAGATATCTTTGTTTTGAGGGGGCCAGATGGTGGCACAGTGGTAAAATGTAACACTGCCAGGCAATTCCACATTGCAAAATTTCTGGTTCAAGTCCGGAGACCTCCCTGAGTATGTTGGGCATGAGAGTGCCTGTGAACCTGGGCTGGCTGAGGTGGGGGTGTGGTTCGTGTCATCAGGACCCAATGGGGGGGATGCTATCTCCCTGTTTCTCTCTGTCTCTCATTCATGGAAGGAAAACAAAAAATAGGTTCTTTGTTTTGGAAGATTATGGGTCTTTTTTTGCATTCTTATGAATGATAACTTCATGAAATTAGTCATTTATGATCTACCAAATTATGACAGAACTTTACAAAGTTTGAATGGACTTTTGATATTCAACACCAAAGCATTTTACCTAATTAAAGCTTCTGTTTAATTAAGATAGCCATGCATAGTCCTTCATTAAAATTTACACAGAAAAAGTTCTTCCTTGGTCCTTGGAGAGGATATTATATGCAAGCCCTGTTGTGTGGGTTGCAAAATGTCACTGGAATTTATATGCATTACTTGTCTAATTGCAGTAAATGTAGCATGTCCAGATAGGTTTAGAGTTAGAAGGCTGTTTGTTACTTATTGGAAATCACTTGAAACCTCAGTACCCAGAGGCAGCTGTTCGCAGGTCCTTCACCTCTCCCCAGAGATGACTAAGAAGACTGTGTTGTTGGACCCTGTCTTTCATGGCTGGAGCAGTAAACATGACAGGTTGTTTGGGAGCCATCTGTTTAAAATGGCTGCTGCTTTGTATGCAGCAATGAACTTGAGCGGTTTTCTGTCTCTCTTTATGGTAACAGTCTTATTTGGTGTCACAACAGGTGGAAGTTGATGGGTCGAAACTAAATGTGACCAGTACGTGGAACCTGGCTTCGCCTTTATTGTCTGTCAACGTTGATGGCACTCAGCGGACTGTACAGGTAAGTGTTCTGATGATTTGCTTAGAAGGCTCCTTCAAGTTCAAAATCCTCGTCAGCACCTGTGTGGTTAATCCTTACAGACATAGCAAGGAAATGCTGTGCATTGTTCATCTTCTTCTCTATTTTTTTGTAGTTGAAAATGTTTTTTCCTAGGCCAGCCAGTGGCATGGGGGTTAAGGCACTGGAATCCTACATGGTCACCTCTGAGGTTCAAGTCCTGGACCTGGTGACTTGAAAAACATGCCAAGCATGTGTGCATGCATGCCCAAAATACTGACAGGAGACTGGAGGAGAAGGGACTGTGGCATAGTCATCCCACCTGGGGGTGCTTTGTCACCTTCTCTCTCTCTCTCTCTCTGTGTCTTTCCAGTGAGTGCAAACCCTATAGCAAAAACTTTTAAAAATCTTATTTTCTTACTTCCAGTGATCTTAAGTCTTAATCTGAGAAATGAAATGTTTTCTTTTGTCAGGTAACCTAAAAAGGCAGGTTTACAAAGGTATTACACTTTGTTTTTAATTAAAAAGCGGGGGTGTGGTGGTTAAGGTGCTAGACTCCCACGTGGCTTGTCGTGGTTAGAATCTCAGACCTGGCAACTTGCTTTCACACTTTTTCTTTCTCTCTCTCTCTGGCCAAATTAAAAAATAATAAGTAAAATTAAATAATTTTTTATAAAGAAAGAAACTCACGTTTTCCTAAAAATACTACATCAGCAATTTACTTTGCCATTGCGTTTTGAGTTATAAATTATGACTGACTTCATGATCTTCTTCTGTGCAGTTGAAATTGTGTACTATTAGGTTGGCAGAAGCAGGGACCCTGTCTTTCATGGCTGGAGCAGTAAACATGACAGGTTGTTTGGGAGCCATCTGTTTAAAATGGCTGCTGCTTTGTATGCAGCAATGAACTTGAGCGGTTTTCTGTCTCTCTTTATGGTAACAGTCTTATTTGGTGTCACAACAGGTGGAAGTTGATGGGTCGAAACTAAATGTGACCAGTACGTGGAACCTGGCTTCGCCTTTATTGTCTGTCAACGTTGATGGCACTCAGCGGACTGTACAGGTAAGTGTTCTGATGATTTGCTTAGAAGGCTCCTTCAAGTTCAAAATCCTCGTCAGCACCTGTGTGGTTAATCCTTACAGACATAGCAAGGAAATGCTGTGCATTGTTCATCTTCTTCTCTATTTTTTTGTAGTTGAAAATGTTTTTTCCTAGGCCAGCCAGTGGCATGGGGGTTAAGGCACTGGAATCCTACATGGTCACCTCTGAGGTTCAAGTCCTGGACCTGGTGACTTGAAAAACATGCCAAGCATGTGTGCATGCATGCCCAAAATACTGACAGGAGACTGGAGGAGAAGGGACTGTGGCATAGTCATCCCACCTGGGGGTGCTTTGTCACCTTCTCTCTCTCTCTCTCTCTGTGTCTTTCCAGTGAGTGCAAACCCTATAGCAAAAACTTTTAAAAATCTTATTTTCTTACTTCCAGTGATCTTAAGTCTTAATCTGAGAAATGAAATGTTTTCTTTTGTCAGGTAACCTAAAAAGGCAGGTTTACAAAGGTATTACACTTTGTTTTTAATTAAAAAGCGGGGGTGTGGTGGTTAAGGTGCTAGACTCCCACGTGGCTTGTCGTGGTTAGAATCTCAGACCTGGCAACTTGCTTTCACACTTTTTCTTTCTCTCTCTCTCTGGCCAAATTAAAAAATAATAAGTAAAATTAAATAATTTTTTATAAAGAAAGAAACTCACGTTTTCCTAAAAATACTACATCAGCAATTTACTTTGCCATTGCGTTTTGAGTTATAAATTATGACTGACTTCATGATCTTCTTCTGTGCAGTTGAAATTGTGTACTATTAGGTTGGCAGAAGCACGAGCGATTCAGATCGCACCTCCATAGCACTCTCCATTGCATGTGTTAACCTCTCTCCTGCCAGCCTCCCTCCATACAACATTTCTTGCTTTGAGAAGATGCCTTGAGACCTAGAATTGATAGAATGTTCTCTGTAATCAGTGACCTCTATCTTAAAGTAGAAAGCTATGGAAAAAAATTATGCCCAAATTCTTTCAACCTCACCTCATGTATGGAGCAATATGACCAGTAAGTGGAACCCGACTTTGCCCTTCTTGTCTGTCAGTGCAGGTGGAGAGAAATCAGACCTAGCCCAGACCTACTGTTAAGTCAGGGTATGTGCTGTAGGTGTGTCCAACACCCCGATTGTCAACCAGGCTTCTGGGTGGTTCTGAAGTACTTTAAATTTTGAGTATCACTACCATACAGCATATATGTAGAAGTAAATTAGAACCGAGGTTCAGAAAAAGTAAATGACTTGCGTGGACCATTTTGCTAACAAGAGGTAGAGCCAGAGTTTAAAACCAAGAAGTCTTGCTGAAGAGTCTATTCTGTTAAGTTCGACATTGTGCTGAGTCAAGTTACGTAACTCCTCTGTGATTACAAAGCTTTGAAGAAGAAACTTGAATCCTGGCAATCTGATCTTTCAGTGTGTGCTTTTCACTACTACACCACAGTCCCTTCTAGTTTTCCCCATCGAGTTCTTCAGATTCTAATTTACCACCTCATTCCTG
>NW_006159515.1:4378640-4394967 GCF_000334495.1 Tupaia belangeri chinensis | reverse complement strand
ATTCCTGCTTCCAGCTGATGATGCTCAAAGTTTAATGTACTCAAGAACCAACTGTTGGGTTGTCAGAGAAGTCTGATGACCCAGTAGACTTGTTGAAACCCAGAGTGTTGAACTCACCTGCAGAATTTACTCTGATTTATCAGCAGGTCTGGGCTGGGCAAGTTCCCAGATACTGCTGATGCTGCTGGTCAGGGGCTATAGTTTGAGAACCGCGGCTTTCCATTCTTGCAATCAGAAAATAAACTCCAGAGTGATGAACTAGAGTGAGGTCGGTGGGAGCCAAGTCCACGAGGCCTTGTTAATTAAGCAATGTGGACCCCACTTGCACCTTAGGCTGATGGGGACACGTGGAAGAATTTTCAATATGGAAGTGATGATGGAATGGAATTGTCATTTAGAAAGAGTTGGGGTCTTTTTGTGGTTGTTTTTTTTTTGGGCTTACATTGTAGACAGTGAGTTGGGCAAGAATGAAATTGAGATTGTTAGCAAAGAGAAAAGTTAGCAAGTATAAAAGAGCAGAATTGAGAAGTCATCCCTGGCAGCAGTGAGGAGGAAATGTGATAGGAGGAAAGAACTGGTGGCTTCAGAGTCTCTGTTGCTTTCTCTCTGCCTACCCTTAAGCAGAGCCGAATCTCTAAGGTTTATTCCTAACTGCTCTCCTCCCTGCCGTCTTCCTAGGCCGTGTTGCTTAGCTCAACACCTGCATGTAAATGACTGTGAAAATGCTATTGTTTGTGTATTTGTGTTTCTCTTTGCTTTTGTTTATGGTAAATTTTAAGAATTATGAGATGATATTACTTTGGACATTTCAAGTGATTTTATAGTAACAATTGCTATTCTTTCTTTTCTTTTTGTTTTTCTGAATTTTGGGTATATACATAAGTATTTTATACCCACAAAATGTCTTACATCTATATGAAGGCAACACACACACACACACACACACACACACACACACACACAGTGGAAACTTATTTACTCATTATCTAGATTAAAAAAGAAAACCTGGGAACCAGCAGTTAGCGTAATGGCTATGTCGCTGGACTCCCACGTAGTCGACCGCAGTTCGTGTCCCGGACCCGGTGGCTTAAAACTCATGCCCGGCGCGTGTGCGTGCATGCCCAAGATCCCGAGAGGAGAATGGAGGAGAAGGGATTGCGGCATGACCATCCCCCCCGGGGGTGATTTCTCGCTTTCTGTCTCTATGTCTCTCTCTGTCTGTCTGGCGAGTGCACGTGCCTTATAGTGGAAAAAAAAAAAACAAAACAAAAAAAACCTGAGGCCAGCCGGTGGCATAGTGGTTAAGGCACTGGACTTCCACATGGCCAGCCATGATTCGAGTCCCAGACCTGGAGCTTCACTTTCTCACTTTCTCTCTCTCTCTGGAGAGCACCTATAGCAAATAATAATAATAAAAGGAATAATTCTTTTTAAAACAGAAAGAAAGGAAGAAAATCTTGCCAATGCTATAAGTGAAGGTGTTGGTCGTCCTCTGTCACACCTTCTTTCCACGTGCCCCAAAAGGGAACCACTGTTGTGATTTTTAAGTTTGTAACCCTCTTGCTTTTCTTTAGGTATACTTACTTACACAGTAAAGCTGAGCGGTATGTTGTTTGGCTTTTCATATTTTTAAACTTTATGAAATTGGTCCTGTTTTCTCTATATTCTTTCATGAGTTGTCTTTTTTTCTCTCCAAATTTATTTATTTATTTAAATTTTTGCTATAGGGTGTGTGGACTCACTGGAGAGACAGAGACAGAAAGTGAGAAATCACCTCCCAAGGGTATGATCACACCACAATCCCTTCTCCTCCATTTTCCTCTGGGGATTTTTGGCATGTATGTAGATGTGCCCAGCATGAGTTTCAAGCCACTAGGTCCAGGACTCGAACTGCAATCAACTACGTGTGAGTCCAGCAATGTAATCATTACACCATCTTCTCAGTCCCTCTCTCCAGTATTTTTTTTATTATTTTTTTTTTTTTGGAGAGGTTTTGCTATAGGGCGTGTGTGTTTGCCAGAAAGACAGAGAGAGATACAGAAAGCGAGAAATCACCCCCCAGGGGGGACGGCCACTCCGCAATCCCTTCTCCATTCTCCTCTCGGGATCTTGGGCACGCATCCGGCGTGAGTTTAAGCCACAGGATCCGGGACTCTAACTGTGGTTGACTACATGGGAGTCCAGTGACATAGCCATTATGCTAACTGGTGGTCCCCCTCCCTCCAGTATTAATTGTGTTTGTGAGATTGGTTTGTGTTGAAGCATGTAACTTTTATTTATTCCCATTCTGTGTCTTATTACATCATGCTAATATGCTACAATTTATATATTCTTTTCCAAATAGACATTTGTATTATTTTCATTATGTTGACAGAAACAAGTCATGTTTCTGTCAACATTCTTCTACTACAAGTTTCCTCCTGAAATAAGAGTTTCCCCAGGGAATATGCCAGTGGCACGGCCGTGTTTTGGGGACTGTGCCTCCTATTCCTACACAGCAGTGCCCCATGGCTTGCCCTGCATGGCTGTTCCGAGTCACATGCCCACCAGTAGTGATGATGAGGATGATGAGGATGATGAGGATGATGCTACTGTAACATGAATAAGCCAGCCTTGTTCTGTGCCGACTGTGTCAGGCACTGACCGTTATGAGAACTTCAGCTGTATTAATTTATCTAGTCCTCACAGCAAACTAGTGAAGTTGAACAGTCCTCCTTTATCTACAATTTTATTTTCCATGGTTGCAATTACCTTTGGTCAACTGTGGTTTGAAAATAGGTGAGAGGATCCAGCCAGTGGCATGGTGGTAAAGGCAGCTGGCTCCCACGTGGCCAACTGTACAGTTCGAATCCTGGACCCAGCAGGTTGAAAAAACATGACAGGCATGTATATATGCATATGTGTGCACCCAAAATCCAACAGGAGAATGGAGGAGAAGAGATTGCAGTGTGGCCATCTCCCCTGGGGGGTGATTTCTCACTTTCTCTTTCTCCCCAGTGAGTGTGTATGCCATCTAGCAAATTAAAAACATAAACAAACAAAAAAAAACGACAAACAAACAAAAGGAAAATAGGCAAGTACAGTACAATAAGGCATTTTTGCAAGAAAGAGACCATGCTCGCCTAACTCATTACATTTTATAATAGTTTATTTTATTATTGGCTATTGTTGTTCATCTCTTTTTAGGCCTACTTTATTATTTAAACTTTGTCATAGACATGCATGTATGGGAAGAAACATCGTATATATAGAGTTCATTACTCTGTGGTTTCTGCATCCACTGGGGGTCTTGGAACGTGACCCCGCAGATGGGGAGGCAGCTGTATGCACTGACATTATGCCTCATTTTGCACTTGGGGAAACAGAGGCTTGAAGAGGCTAAATTGTTTGCTTAAGGCATTCTGCTAGCAAATAGAAGAGCCCGAATCTGAACTCAGGAATCTGCGCTCCTTACAAACTGTTTTCACGTCCTAGGGAAACTTTGGCATTCCCAGACTACTTAAGTTTTCCTGACTGGTGGGTTTAAATTAGATCTCTTTGTGATTTTGATGTATATTTTCCGGATCATTAATGACAAGAAGTGTTTTTCAAATATACAGTTGACCGTTGGAGGTTAGTGGTACCAATGCCCCCATGTAGTCAAAAATTGGTATATAACTTTTTACTCCCTAAAACCTTAACTCCTAGGCTTTGCCTACTTTTTGGATTGTTTATTTTCTTTTTGACTGATTAAAGCTGTATATGTTAAGGATCTTGATCCTTTATTATTTATGTGGGTACCACATAGCTTCTCCCAGTTTATAGCTTGTGTGCTACCTTAGCCAAGTGATTCTTTTTTCCTGCATATGCACTCACACAAGAGAGACAGAGAGAAGGAGAGAGGGAAAGTGAGAAGGCACTCCCCATGGGATGACCGTGCCATAATCCCTTCTCCATTTCCCTCTCGGGATTTTGCATACGCACATGCGCCTGGTGTGTTTTTCAAGTCACTGGGTCAGGGACTCAACTGTGTAATCAGCCATGTGAGATCCAGCCACATTAACCACTACACCACCTAGTTTTATTTTTAAATTGTGAGTGAAAGGATAAAGGGCCTGTGTTTTATTTTATTTATTTATTTAAATTGGCAGAGGGTGCTTGTGTTTGCCAGAGACAGAGAGAGGGTGAGAGAGAGAAAGCACCCTCCAATGGGGCTCAGATATGCCACAATCCCTTCTCCTCCATTTCTCCATCTTGGTGGGATTTGGGGCACGCACACGCATAGCGAGTTTTCAAGCTGCCGGTACCAGGAGTTGAACTGTGGTTGGCCATGTGGGATCCACTTCACCTTAACCACTAGGCTACAGGGCCAGCCCAAGTCTGTGCTTTTCAAGCAGCAGTAGAGATACCGCTCAACCGTTTGCAGAGGAAAGAAAAACTCATCGACATGCTTTCGTGGAAGATTCACATGTCCTCATCGTAGAGGGGCTGAGAGATAAGAGGAAGGGCCCCTTTAGAAGACAGTCGTTCTCTCTCAGGGGGCCATGTGTCCTCGTGTAGTGTAGAGAAAAGAGGGGGTTGAGTTTGAGAGAGGTCGGTGATGACAACTTGTCCTTTGGGTTGAGAACTATGTATATACGATGGGCACGGTAAGGATGACAAAAGTCTGTCTCCAGCAAATACCAGGCCCCCCACTTTGACCATTTATCTTTTTGATTTTTTCATTTTGAGTATTTTCAACCTTGCCTGTTATTTTTAGATGGTTATCTCTTCAAGGCAAGTCTCTGAAAGTGAATCTCACGTTCTTGGCTATTAAAACATAAACCATTGACCATCTTACTGGTCTCTTAGCAGGAAAAAAATGATAGAAATTAAGAGTTCTATGCCCAGGGCTGACTGGTGGCTTGGTGGTTACAGCCCTGGATTCCCGCATGGCTGACCATGGCTCGAGTCCTGGACCCAATGGCTTGAAAATTATGTCAGGTGTGGGTGTGTGCATCCCAAAATTCCGGAAGGAGAATGGACTTCCAGAAGGAATTGTGGCGTGGCCAGCCCTCTGAGGGGTAATTTCTCACTTCCCCTCTCTCTCTTTCCAGCAAGTGTACAGGCCCTGTGGCAAAATACCTTTAAAAAGAAAAGAAGAAATTCTGTGCCAAGATTAAATTCATCATTCTTTTGTTAGGTTTTCCTTTCTCTAGTACTATTTTGAACCTTAAGAGAATTTTTAAAAATTATGATAAATTATGTGTAATATAAGACGCACATTTTCCATCATTTTTAGGCATGTCTCACTACATTCACATTGTTTTGCAACCATCACCACAATCCAAACTGAAACTCTGTACACATGAGATAGTGACTTTCCATTCCTCCCTCCCCACAGCCCCTGGCAGTCACCATTCTGTTTCCTGTCTCTCTGACTTTGACCCAAGACTGGAGGAACCACATAAAAATGGAATCATACAGGATTAATCTGTTTGTGACTGGCTTATTACACTTAGCATAATGCGTTCAAGGTCCATCCACATGGTAACATATGACAGGATTTCCGGAATTTTTATGACTGAATAGTATGCCATTGCATGTATATACCACATTGTCTTTATATGTTAATGTCAGCGGACGTTTTAGGTTGTCTCTCCCTTTTGTCTGTTGTGAATATACTACTGGAACGTTCGTGTGCCAATATCTCTTCGAGTTCCTATGTGCAGTTCTTCTGGGATTGTACCCAGGAGTGGAATTGCTGGATTCTGTGATAATTATGTGTCTTTTTAGTTTTTCTTTTTTTTTAACTAATGCTTCAGTTTAATAATTTTACTTGGAAGTATACTGAAGTATACTGCTGGAAGTACTCTGAAATGATAAAAACCCAGGGTATCTGTATTTTGTGATAAGTATGTAGTGGACATATGTTATGGCAATGATTTAAGAGAAAGCTAAATATTGGGTTGTTGGAAAAATCACGTCTTTAATTTTTTCAGAGCTGTCGTCTACCATTTTGCATTCCCATAAAGAATGTCCAAGGATTCCAGTTTCTCTAGATCCTTGCTTGTTTTCTGTTTTATTTTTCTTTAATAACTTTTAAAAAGTTTATTTATTTCTTCTATGAAAGAGAAAGAGACAAAGAGACAGTGAGACAGCTCCCCACCCCCAACAGGGCCTTCACACTGCGCTCCACTGCGGTGCCAGGCAGCCTGGCCGTGCCTCCTGTGCCCAGGGAGGAGTGTGGACAATTCTCATGTGGGTCCAGGAGCATCACAGCTGCGCCGTGTCCTGGTCCCTGGTTTTGATAGTAGCTGTCCTTAGGGGATGGGGTGACCTCACACTGTGGAACTAGCTTTATCTACAGCCGTTCCTAAGACTTGCTCTTCCTATCTGTTCTATGTCACCGGTTCACTGTGAGTAGAACTTTTTCTGTGTAAATAGAAGCACCTTTCTAACAGCTGTTTTTTCCTCTTTTTTCCTCTCCACTGGTCCTTATCTCTGTGTGCATTAAACCACACACAACCCTTAGTCTGAGCAATGACTGCTGGGTAATGAGCAAGCAGTATTCTGTTTGGGAGACGGCATGCCTAAAAGGCTGGACCCTTATAACAGCAGAACTGAGCAGACCTCTCCTTCCCGAACCAACCTCACCTAAACGGAGGAACCTGTACTGGGGAAGATGAGGGTTGCTTCCCTCTCCAACTTCCTAGCTGCTATATCAGGTCTCTTGAAAGTTGCCTGACAGGGTGAAGACGAGAGATGCACAGCAGGAAGAATGGGTTGGCCGGGCAGATGTAATCAGGCTTTTGCCCTTTATGGACGTGGCAGATGTTCGAAGCTGGCTGACAGCTTCTAGGACACGGGTGGATCTGGAGATTCCTTGCCTGAAGAACCCTTATGCCGGCTGCGTCTTTTCCAGCTGCCTTCAGCCTCCTGGGCAGCCCTGTGTGGACTCCAGGTATTCCTGGGCAAGAGCCCTCAGAGGGACCCAGCCTCACTCTCTTCTGCACAGTCCACACAAGGGCCCAGGAAGTGGATATGAATCCTGGCCTCGCCAAACTCCTGAACTCAACATCAGCTGCTCTTCTTGCTCTGTCACTCACTAAAGATTGCCCATCTCTCTAGGCATCCCTCAAGCTCAGGGAGATACACAGAAAACTCATTAATTCTCTTGTAATGCCTTTCACTTAGCTTAACGTAGTCAACCTTAAATTCCCACTTTAAGAATTCAGCCTCTTGGGGCCAGCAAGTGGCATGGTGGTTAAGAGCGCTGGACTCCCACATGGCTGACCACGGTTCAAGTCTCAGACTTGGTGGCTTGCTTTCTCATTTTTTCTCTCTCTCTGTCTCTCTCTGATCAAACTGGAAAATAACAATGATAGTAATAATAAATAAAGTTAAATAAAAAAATTCTTTAACAAAGAAAAAGAATTCAGCCTCTTCTAATTAAAGTTTAACTTCTCTTACTCTCTTGAGTTGGGAGAGAGGCAATTGGTAGCTTCCATTTCTTGGTATGTTCTGCTTAGTAGCTAGTCTAGCCTCTTTCTTAAGGATGCGTGGGGACTTAGCTCCTGTGTATTGTTTTATTGCAGAATTCCCATGACCACATGAAAAGCAGCACATAACTTTTGTGGGACACAGGGTGTGTGGTATTTTTAGACAGGGTTGTGCCGTGTCTCCATTCTCCTCCCTCAGCCTCTCTGGAGTAGCTGGGATTACAGGCATGCACTGTCGTGTTGGAGCCCTTACCTGATTAGACGATGCAAAGGGGGCGAGGAAGCATAATTTCGTTTCAGGAATTAGCCCTATTCATCCAGTCAGATCACAGCATCTCTTCTTTTCCTAGTTTTCAGTGGTAAACCTCATGACCTTAATGATTTCCACTAGTTTCCTTAAAACTAAATTGTACTTTGGCACGTATCGTCATTTGGTTAATGAGTTTCACAGGTTGCCAACTCCCTTTAGTTCTTCTAAATGTCTGTTTCCTTTTTTATTTGATCTTGGATTCCCGCCAGCTTGCTGAGTTCCCCGTGTGTGGAGACACTCAGTCACTGGATAAATTGGTGGGTGGTGCATGGCGAGTCATCTCACATTTTGGAATTTTGGAAATAAATCTGTTTTATTGATACCTTTATTTTCAGATTTAGATTTTAGTTTTTTAAAGCCTTCATCAAAGTCATAAGATAGCTTATGAATAGCCTTAGCTGTTTTATTGATTCTCTTTACTTCCTGGCATTCTAGCATTTACAAAAGCCATGCTCTGTAGTGTGGCAGATACAGAATCCCCACAAGTTTCTGTGAGAGCAAAGAGAACCGAGCGGGCTCCGAGGACCTGCCACAGCCGTAGCTTGCTGACCAGGGGTGTTTCTGTCCAATCTGTGAAATGCCTTTCCCCTTGTCTCCACGTGCTCTGGGTAGCACCTGATAGTAGCATGTTTGAGGCTGACAGGACCACCTATTGATAGGTGTGGCTAACTTTTGGTATGTACTAGTAGGCATGGAACGAGTTCTGCCTATGGCTGTCCCTCCTTTCCTCACTCCCAGAGGTTCGTGCACACTCTGCTGGTGCTGTCTCTACCCTGGTGTCTCTCCCCATTCATCACTCAGCAAAGTCTGCTTCATACAGTCCAGCACAGCCACCTGCCGCTTCACTTCCTTTTCTCTTCTGACTTCAAGACAGTGTACTCCTGGAAGAAGTTCAAATCATTGCTGATAACCACCAGTGCAGCGCTAGTGAGGCATCTGCCTGAATGGAGGAGGTCAGAAATTTTGAAATGAAATAAATTATAATGAATAATCGGGGTATAAATATTAAGCTCCTGAAAATAATTTAAGGTCCTATTTAGAAATTTTCTTTTTCTTTTCTTTCTTTTCTTTTCTTAATAGTTTGATATAGGGCAGGTGTGCTCACTGGAGGAGGAGAGGAGAGAGAGAGAAAAATCACCCCCCAGGGGGGATGGCCATGCTTCATTCCCTCCTCCTCCATTCTCCTCTCAGGATTTTGAGCATGCATGTGTATGCGATAGTGTGATATCCAAGCCACTGGGTCCAGGACTCGAACCTCGAACTCAGCCATGTGGGATCCTACTGCCTTAACTTGCATGCCACATTCTGGTTCTCTGTTTAGAATTTTTAGAAGTAATTTTCTATTTCTTTATTTAATAAATAAGCCAGCTTTCCTCAAATAGCATCATTCAAAAGAAAAAAATGACAATATTTCATATTTATCTGCTTTTTGATGCTGTATAGATACCAGTGTTTTCCTCTTTGTTGCAGATAAAGAGTCCATCAATAATGATGGACTTCCTAAATAGGTCTTAAGGCTGTAAGGTGAGAACCTAATGATAGTTTCAGTAGTAGATGGCATAATGGTTTCATCACTGGACTTCCACGTAGTCAGCCACGGTTCTGAGTCCCGGACCCAGCGACATAATACTCATGCCATGCATGCGTGCATGCCCAAGATCCCAAGAGGAAAATGGAGGAGAAGGGATCACAGCATGGTCATCCCCCCAGAGTGATTTCTTGCCGTCTTTCTGTCTCTTTTTAGAAATAATTATTTATTTAAATTTATTAATTTTTTTTTTAAATTTGACCAGAGACACACACAGAGAGAGATGGAAAGTGAGAAAGCAAGCACCCAGGTCCAGGACTCGAACTACAGTTGGCCATGTGGGAGTCCAGCACCCTTAACCACCATGCTATGTGCCAGCCCTACAGAAATCTCTCTTAAAAAAGAGAAAGATGGAACAAAACAGCCTTGTCTAGTAGAAATTTAATAACAGTCATTTATGTAATTTAAAATTTCTTAGTCACCATATTACAAAAGTAAGAAACACTTAGAACCAATTTTACTAATATTTTTTGTTTAAAGCAATAATTCCCAAACAGTATCATTTGAATAAGAAACAATATGAAATGTCATTAATGTGATATCAGAAACAGCACAAGTATCTGGCGTGTGCATGAGGCGGCGGAATGTTAAACAGTGGAACGTCCTCCTGCCAGAGCGTGAGATCGTAGTTAACAGAAAAAGAATCCACAGTGTTTCGATATTAAACTAAAGTAAAAGTTAATTAAAATTAAGCCAAATCGGACTTTGGCTTCCTTACTTACACTAGTCATTTGTCAAGGTCTCGAAGCCACGTGTGGTTAGCAGTAACTGGCTTAGATGACTTGTAGTGTTTGTAGATGAAAAGAAACACATGGCAGTTTTTTTAAGTGTCCACTCCATATATCAACCATAGTTCTGGCTTTCTCATTTGAAATTAGAAATCAACTAATTGAACTCATTTTTTTTTTGGAGAGGTTTTTACTGTAGGGCGCGTGTGCTTGCCATAAAGACAGAGAGAGACAGACAGAGAGACAGAAAGTGAGGAATCACCCCCTGGGGTGATTGGATGTTGCTTGGGAATTGATGGGATGGCCATGCTACAATCCCGTCTCCTCCATTCTCCTCTCGGGATCTTGGGCACACATGCACATGTGCCTGGCGTGAGTTTAAGCCACTGGGTTCGGGACTTGAACTGTGGTCAACTACATGGGAGTTCAGCGACATAGCCATTATGCCAACTGCAGGTCCCTTGAATTCAATTTTAAAGAGAAGATGAATTTTTCATCTAGTTAACTTTTTACATTTTATTTTAGACATTTAAAGAAGTAGAAATGTTTTTTAAAGATTTACTTATTTGTTATTATTATTTTTTAATTTTACCAGAGAGAGACAGAGACAATGAAAAGGAAAGTGAGAAAGCAAGCTGCCAGGTCCAGGTCTTGAACCATGGTTGGCAATATGGGAGTCCAGTGCCTTAACTACCAGACCACCTGCTAGCCCCCCAAAAGTAGAAATGTTTTAAAAAGTATTGATAGAATAATTTCCTGCCTGTGGCATGTGATTGACGTGATGAAACAAAGTAAGAGATTTGCTCTGTTCAGGGTAAGTGAAGGTCACTCCTAATTTTCTTCATACACCCTAGAATTTTGTAGTGTAGACCTTGCCAGATGAGCAGAACTTTTTATTATTATTATTACTACTACTATGACTATACTCTACCCCTGTGACGCGATTTTAACCTTGAAAGAGGCTCTTCAATTTTACTTTGAACAACTCAAATAGTTTTCCATTTCCTACAGTGTAATTTGTCTGGTGGGATTTAATATATTGTTTCTTGTTAGCACTTTACATAGTAGATTTTCATTTTGCGCAGTCTCGTTGTTTGAGCTGTGGCAAGCAGAGCCGACTAACCGCTATTGGCTGGTTTCTTTGTGTGGCATGATTCTTCCATCCACCTGCTCACAGCAGGTTGTCTTAGGCCTGAAGAGTAGCTAAATACTTTGGAAAATATCTCAGGATCCTGCTAAGGTCTAACAATTTCTGCATTTGTGTGATGTGAGCTATTCGTGGTGCACCTTTGAAGATGTTTTTCTTTTCATTTTGCATATTCTCGCTTAAATATTTTCCAGAGAAGATAAATCTATTACACATAACAGCACAGTGGATTGCATCGCTGCAGCATTCTGTGTTGAATAGGTCATTGATACTCAACTAAGTGGAACTAATTTTTCATGTTCAAGGAGACAAATTTGGAATAATGTCACATGCATCTCATGTGATTTACTTCAGGATACCAGATTAAATGGGTTGCTTGGGAATTGATAGGAGGATGAAATAGATTATATATCATGATTACTTAAAATGTCTTGTGGACCTGTGTAATAAAGACTGTTTAGCACACCGATATGATAGAAGAGATGCCTTTGCATTAGTAGATCGCTATATAACTATCTGAGATATGATTGCAAATACTTGTCCACACGGAATATGAAGGCTTAAAATTGAACCTTATGTTTTCGAAGAAAATAAACTGTTAATTTTCATCCTCACTTACAGTGAGGAAGTTAAAGATAAGTTATTTTCTTTTCATATTTTTGGATGAAAAAACTCCCACATTCTCTGCGAACAAACTTTAATTTTAATCCTAATAATAACCATGTGTAGATTCTAAAATGGTAATTAGAAAATTAAATGAAGGGGCTTATATGTTTGCCTGCACTTCGCCAGCAGGGGCATGTGTACACACACACACACGCACACACACACACACAGGATTTAGAAGTAAACGTCTTATGTTTTGGGTCTTAAAATAAGCATGCCTTTTGTTTGTAAGATGTTCCTCCCCACCCCCACCTTTTAGAAAGTCATTAGCTGGCTATTATTTTGTACTATATGCCTGTGATTACTCTAGAGTCACCCAATGTAATACGAAACCATCTATTTAGGATGTATAGGATATGTAAATATATAACTTAGAATTAAGTAGAGGTTGATATTTTTTTCCCCTAAAGAAGTAGGAAATGAAAGCGTAATTATTAACCATCTCCTTTTCACATTCCTGAAAACATCAATTACAGTTACACATCTTAGAAACAAGCTCACCAGTAGAACAGAAATAACTCCTTTCACTATGCCTCAAAAAATTTAGTCACAATTCAACAGCTGGGATATATTTACGACTATAATTTAAAATATTAATTCTGAGGGAAGTCGACCTGCTTTTGTAATGTGGCCCTAGAAGTTTAGCAGTTTCTTTGGTCTCTAGCAGCATATGTTTCATAATTTGGAGTTGATTTTAAAATTTAACATAATGGGAAAATGTCCTTCTGAATACCGCCTCCCCCTCCCCCAACACATACACTTTTTTTTTCTCCTCTACTATCTGTTAACTAGAAAATTGTATTTTAGTGGCTGCCAGAGGAAGAGAATTTTGAATAGTGTAAACACTGATTATAGTAAATGTGGAAAATAATACCAGCAGCTGCACTGAACACCGATAAGACAAATCCCAGAGTAATGGCCGTTAAAGCATATTATCAAGTTGGAAATCAGTGACGAGAGGGGAAAAAGCCTATTACTACTTCTTCCTCTTACTCTCCTGACATTACTTTTTAAAGGTGAAATTGCCTCTGATTTTATTGTCCTGCAAAGATATTTTCGGAACACTTGATTTATTGTTTTGTGAATGTTTTTGCTTCTTTGTGAATAACCTTGCTAATTTTGTAGGAATTTGATTCTGACACATGTTGAAATCATTTTTTTTAACAAAATCTTGCTTCTACAATATTTTCTTTGAAGAAATAAAAGAGAGTACATTTTGTAAATGTTGGCGCAATCTATCAAAATAAGAAAAGAGGAAACTTTTATCTGGCTATGAAGGGTCATTTGAAATATGGAAAGAGGTAAAATATTTAAAGAAAATATTTTAATAAGGGTGGAATACATTTCATGAAAATAAGTCTTAATTCATATTAAGCATTTGCTATGTGCTCTTCAAATGGCCAATTCATATTTGTTTTGGAATGCATCAGTTTCATTGTAGGCATTGAGTACTTGGGTTTTTTTTTTTTTTGGTTAATTCTAAAACCTAATTCTTTTAATACTTGACTGCAGGAAAAGTAGATGGCAATTCTGTTTTTCATTAGATCAGTTCCTATTGCTGAGATATGTCAGGTTTTGGCCCCTCCTTTCCTTTCTCTCCTGTTTTCTTTCCTTTCCTCTCTACAGATTGTTGTAGTGTGGAGGATAAAAGGGCTGTATTAATTATGTATGTAATTAAGACCTGCTTTAAGTTGAATGCAAAGATAAGGGCAACTTACTAGTTCTTATACTACGGTTACATATTCGTAGATATCATTTAATTTTGTTTTTAATATGAAAGCCTAACATTTTAAACCTAATTCCATATTTCATATTGCAGAGTTACTCGTTTGCCTGAGAATGAGTGTAACCTTGGTCAGATATGGATAAGGCAGGGTTATATGGCTTCAGTGTCTCCTGCGTAGAGGAGGATGGGCAATATGGCTTAGGCAGCGTTTTGGACTTTGCAGATAGAGCAGGGAACAAGACTTACATCATGCACTCAGGGGGGTGCAGACACATACACAGTACACACAGAAATAGGGTAATTTTAGTACTAAGAAGATGAATGGAAACTAGAAAGAAGGTAATTGGTGGAGTGACTCGAGAGATCTGCTGGTTAGGAAGTTGTCCCTGAACAGCTGACTGAGTTGAGACCTAACAGCCTTGCAGAACTATTGGGAAGAAAGCCCCAAGTAGGAGTAGCAAGTGCAAAAGGACTGAGATAAGAAGAAGCTTGTTTTGTGTGGAGGCCAGAAGTAAGGTCAGCAGGAGGGTGGAAAAGTTGGGCAGGGACCAGGGTATATACAGTCTTCGTAAGCCAGAGTGTGGGTTTTATTCCGTTCGTGTTGAGAAGCTTTTGAAGGATTTGCATAGGAGAATGGTATGGTGTGATTTAAAATCGCTGTTATGAAGAGCAAGGACCAGTTTGGAGACAGGGAACCCTTTATATGAGTGTTGCAGTCCCAAAGGGGAAGGTGCTGGTGGCTTAGAACAGAAGGCGGCCACATTCAGGCTGCTGCCTGATTTTGACCATTCATGAATTGAGTGGTTATCACATTTGTAAATGGTTGGAAGAAAATAAGAGAGTAATGTTTTGTGACATGTGAAAAGTACATGAGGTTCATGTTTTAGTGTCCGTAAGTACAGCTTTAGTGGGACACACCCACATTCACTCTTCTTCATCTGCCTGTCTGTGGCTGCTTTTGCAATGTTCGTTAAGTGGAAGCTGAATGACTTCTCCACCACACTGCGGCTCAGTGGCTTCCAGTGGTAAAACTTCTTGTGATCTTTTGAGCTCGGCCAAAACTGAAATTTTTCTGAATATGAAACACTCTCAGTCAACTATTCTTGATTTATGGCTTTTAAAATTAGCATATTGCAAACTTGATGATATTTCTTGATGAATACAACTTAAAATTGTAAGACAAAAACTGTTCACATGCAAAACTTAGACTGTAGCAATGTAATTTTGACATAAATAATGTCAAGCTTTTTATAGCTCCTGGACAGTTGACAGGTTAAAACAAAACATTAACTATAGTTTTAGCATTATTTTCCAAACCTCGGTGTAAGAGAAAGGAAATTTCCATATTTTAAGTCATTTTACTGTAGGTGAGGAGCTTCCACGTAACCTTCTACTGGATGTGATTAAAAAGCAATGTAATATTACATTAAGAGACAAATACTGGGAACCAGTAGTTAGCATAATGGCTATGTCGCTGGACTCCCATGTAGTCGACCGCAGTTAGGGTCCCGGACCCGGTGGCTTAAAACTCACACCGGGAGCGTGTGCGTGCGTGTATGCCCAAGATCCCTAGAGGAGAATGGAGAAGGGATTGCGGTGTGACCATCCCCTCTGGAGGGTGATTTCTTGCTTTCTGTCTCTCTGTCTCTCTCTGTCTATCTGGCGAGTGCACACGCCCTATAGCGAAAACCTCCCCCCCCCAAAAAAAGACAAATATCTAGGGACCAACAGTTAGCATAATGGCTATGTTGCTGGACTCCCACATAGTCGACCGCGGTTCATGTCCTGGACCCGGTGGTTTAAAACTCATGCCGGGCGCGTGTGCCTGCATGCCCAAGATCCCGAGAGGAGAATGGAGGAGAAGGGACTGCGGCATGCCCATCCTCCCTGGGGGGTGATTTCTTGCTTCTGTCTCTCTCTGTCTGTCTGGCGAGCACACGTGCCCTATAGAAAAAACCTCCCCCCCCCAAAAAAAAATAGACAAATATCTAGAGAAGAATCTATCACAGTTCTATAAATGCCTTCCAAATAATGAATTTGCTCAAGTAAAATCACACACTTGTGGACAAGTGTCAGTATTTGGCAGTACCTATGTGTGTAAAAGGACATTTTTAAAGATGAAATAATACAAAGTTTCATTACAGATAAACATTCAGATGAACACTGCAGCTGATTTTGATGATAGGAAACATGGAACCTCAATTAAACAAAACTATCCCTGAAAAGAAGGTTTCGCTTTCCTTATAAATAAACAAGTATTATACAAATTGTGCTATTATACATTTTTTTATTTTTATTTTTATTATCATCATAATCTTCTTTATATTACATTGGATTACATATAACTTTACAGTATATTACATTTCTTTTTCAAAAGGGAATGCCATGCATGTCAGTCAATAGAGACATTAATCTCCCCGCTTCAACATTCAATATCTTTTCTCTGTTTTTCCCAATCATCATTATTGTTGTTCTAGTTATTTTTTAAAACAGTCAATCACTATTTCTCATTTTGCTTGTAAAAAGACTTTACCCATCATGAAATACTTCTCAGACCAATCCAGTTGACAATACTATACATGTCATCAACAGATAATAAGCCATGTCTGTTTCTCACTAACGTCCTGCCTCTCTATTGTTCTCTTGCTATCTTTCTCTATCCTCTTCTCTTCACCTCCCCCATTCCACACTGTCCTATTCTC
>NW_006159515.1:4370445-4378043 GCF_000334495.1 Tupaia belangeri chinensis | reverse complement strand
CAGGAAAAAAAAAAAAAAAGAGATGGGTTTGAGGACTGAGGCCGTCCACACAGATGGTACAATTTTCTTTCTTTTTTTTTTTCCTTAAAAATTATGTATTAATTTTACTTATTATTATTTTAAAATTTTGCTATAGGGCACATGCACTCACGAGAGAGAGAAAGTAAGAAAGCAAGCTGTCTGGAACTTGAACCACAGTAGACCACGTGGGAGTCCAGTGCCTTAACTACCCGCTGGCCCCCAGCTATTATATTTTTAATTAAAAATATAATTAAGAGAGAGAGAGATGAAGAGATTGAAGAAACAAGTGCTCTCAACAATATCTCACACCGTGATCCTCCTCCCAGGCTTCCCAGTCACCCATGATCATGGCCATGTATACATGTGCCCAATGTATAAAGGTCAACCTGGGAACTGAACCCTGATCTTCAGTATAGTCTCCAGCATTGCAGATACTGCTGCACCACCAAAACTGGACTGGAATTTTTTTTTTTGAGAGAGATTTTCGCTATAGGGTGCGTGTGCTCGCCAGACAGACAGAGAGAGACAGAGAGACAGAAAGCGAGAAATCACCCCCCAGGGGGGATGGTCATGCCGCAATCCCTTCTCCTCCATTCTCCTCTCGGGATCTTGGGCACGTACGCACACGCGCCCGGTGTGAGTTTTAAGTCACCGGGTCCCGCACACGAACCGCAGTCGACTACGTGGGAGTCCAGCGACATAGCCATTACGCTAACTGCTGGTTCCCTGGACTGGAATTTTTTTAAAGTTCATTTTTGTATTTATTTTGAGAGAGACTGGTACCTTGACATGGTCTTACCATGCTGCAGTTCTCCCCCTAGCTTTCCAGCCCACCAGGATCATGGCATGTTCAGGTCAACCCAGGATCCAAATGTGGTACCTCCCATATGGTCCAATATCATATGTGTCCTGCTGCTTTTGTGCCTGTTATATTTTAAGTTTTGATTAAGAAAATTTGTGGAAGTTTGTTGTTGCTTATTTTTAAGGGAATACCTATTTTAAGTGATTACCTAATATTCTGAATTTTGCTTCTGGATTTATAAAGCCTAAAACATTTACTGTTTGGCCCATTGCTTAAAATGTTTGTTGACCAGTGGTGTAGATGAAGATAGTAACAGTAGTGATATTAAGAAGTGAATTAACTTAACATATATTTTGGAGGGAGGGTAGAAAAGACTGACAGATGGATTAGACACTGGGTGAAGAGTAAAAGAATTGAGATTAAGCAACCAAATGAATAATGATATTATTTACTTAGTTGGGAAGACTGGAGAAGAGCAGGTTGAGGAAGCAAATCAGGAATTTGGTTTGGATTTTGTAGTTTTAATGGGTAGCTTAGATAGTCAAGTGTTAATATCAGATTAGCAATGGATTGATATGAATCCTGAGCTCAGAAGACAAGTTGAAAACAGAAATTCGAGAGTTATGAGCATGAGGATTTTCTCTAACAGCATGGATCTGCCATATATATATATATTTTTTGAGAGATTTTTGCTACAGGATGCATGCACTGCTGGAAAGACAGAGAGAGACAGAGAGACAGAAAGCGGGAAATCACCCCCCAGGGGGTATGGCCATGCTGCAATCCCTTCTCCTCCATTCTCCTCTTGGGATCTTGAGCACACATGCACATGTGCCCAGCGTGAGTTTAAGTCACCGGATCTGGGACTCGAACCATGCTCGACTACATGGGAGTCCAGTGACATAGCCATTATGCCAGCTGCTGGCCCCTTTATTTATTTATTTATTTATTTATTTATTTATTTATTTATTTAGGAGAGGGATTTTCCATATTTAAAAGAATAAAATGGAATCCTAATCTTAAATCACATACAATAATTAACTCAAAATCTCTGAAAAACCTAACATAAGACCTGGAACTATACAAGTCCTGGAAGAAAACATAGGGAAAGCTTCATGACATTAAATTTAGCAATGATTTTTTGGGGATATGGCACCAAAGGTACAAGAAATAAAAGCAAAGCAGATATAGACAGATGGGAACATCAAACTGCATTGGGCTGGTTCTGTGGCTTGATATTTAAGGCAGCCAGATCCCACATGGCCAACCATGTGATTCAAATCCCAGCTCCGTTGGCTTGGAAAATAAAGCAAGTGCACGTGTGTGTATGCTCAAAATCCTGACAGGATGGAGAAATGAAGGATAAAGGATTATGGTGTAAACACACGCTTTGGGGAATGCTTCCTCCTGCTCCCCTCTCTCTGTTCCTGCAGTGAATACTTAAGCTCTCCAACAAATAAAAAAACAAAACACAACAAAACAAAAACTTTTGTGCAATCAAAGGACACAATCAACAGTGTGAAAGATAACCTATGAAATGGAAGAAAATATTTACAAATTACATATCTGATATGGGTATTAATAGGTAAAGTATATAAAGAACACCTACAACTCAACCGTAAAATATGAAATAACCCAATTGAAAATTAGACCAAAATTTTGAATAGATATTTTTCCAAAGATGATATTCAAGTGGCCAATAAGCATATGAAAAGATGCTCAACACACTAATTATAAAAAGATTGCAGATCAAAACCATAATGAGATTTCATCTCACAGGCTGGATTCTATTAACTAAAAAGAATAGATATTGATTAGATTGTGAAGAAATTAGAATCCTTGTGCACTATTCGTAGTATTGTAAAATGAAGTAACTGCTATGGAAAAACAGTATGGAGATTCTAGAAATATTAAAAATAGGTAACCAGCAGTTAGCATAATGGCTGTGTCACTGGACTCCCACGTAGTCGACCGTGGTTCACGTCCTGGACCCGGTGGCTTAAAATTCACGCCAGGCGCGTGTGCGTGCATGCCCAAGATCCCGAGAGGAGAATGGAGGAGAAGGGATCACCCCTGGGGGGTGATTTCTCGCTTTCTGTCTCTATGTCTCTCTCTGTCTGTCTGGTGAGCGCACATGCCCTATAGCGAAAAAACCTCTCCCCCCCAAAAAAAAGAAATATTAAAAATAGAACTGTACGATCCAGCAGTTCCACTTCTGAGTATATACCCGCCCCCACCAAATGAAAACAGGTTTCAAAAAAATAATCTGCACATCCGTGTTTATTATCTCATTATTCACAATGGCAAGAAGTGGAAAATAATCCAGATGTTAGGGATAGAAGAGTGGATTAATAGAATGTGGTGTACACATACAGAGGAGTATCCTTCAAAAAGAAGGAAATTCTGCCTCATGCTACACAACATGGGTGAACCTTGAAGGCATGTTAACAAATTAGCTGGTCACGAAAAAACAATTGCTATATGAATCCACTTATAATAAAGTATGTAAAATGGTCAAATTCATAGAAACAGAAAAGTACAACAATGCTTGTCAGGGGTTGACGACAAGGACAATGGGGAATTTTTGTTTAATGAGTATACATTTTCAGCTTTGCAAGATGAGAAAGTTTTGGAGATCTCTTTTATTACAAGATGAATATATTTAACACTGCTAAATTGTACACTAAGTGGTTATTATGTAAGGTAGACCAGCCTGGTGGCACAGTTGGTGGCAAACTGAATTGTAGTGCAGAAAGCCACATGGCTAATTGTAGATTTGGATCCTGGAGTCAACCTGAAAACACACTAGGTGTGTGTGCACACGCCCTGACTTCTGATAAACTGAAGGGCTGGGGAAAGGGGACTGTGGTGAGAAAGAGACCTTGTTGAGGATCCTTCTCACTCTCTCGCTTTCACACTCTCCCATTCTCGTTTGTACACATGTGCTCACATGAATAAAATAAATTTTAAAAACTTTGAAAAAAATGGTTATTGGGAACCAGCAGTTAGCGTAATGGCTATGTCGCTGGACTCCCACGTAGTCGACTGCGGTTCGTGTCCCGGACCCGGTGGCTTAAAATTCACGCCGGACATGTGTGCATGCATGCCCAAGATCCCGAGAGGAGAATGGAGGAGAAGGGATTGCAGCGTGGCCATCTCCCCTGGGGGGTGATTCCTCGCTTTCTGTCTCTATGTCTCTGTCTGTCTATCTAGCGAGCGCATGCGCCCTATAGCGAAAAAAAAAAAAAAAACTCTCCAAGAAAAAGAAAAAAAAAATGGTTATGATGGGAATTTTTTTTTAGCATATAAAGAAAATTTCAATTAGTTGAAAATCACAAAAGTCATAGCAATTTTTAGAAAGGAAATCAAAGCTGAAGCATTTATACAACTTGATTTCAAGACTAACTACAACACAGCCTTATCAATAGGGGACAAGCAGTTAGCGTAATGGCTATGTCGCTGGACTCCCACATAGTTGACTACGGTTCGCGTCCCAGACCCGGTGGCTTAAAATTCACGCTGGACACGTGTGCATGCGTGCCCAAGATCCCGAGAGGAGAATGGAGGAGAAGGGATTGTGGCATGACCATCCCCCCTGGGGGGTGATTTCTCGCTTTCTGTCTCTATGTCTCTCTCTGTCTGTTTGGCGAGCGCACGCGCCCTATAGCGAAAACCTCTCCAAAAAAAAAAAGAATGTTATATTGGTGGATAAACATGTAGATCTGGAATAGAGTCTAGAAGTTGGTCCTGGCCTAGATAGTCAATTGATTTTTGGTAAAATGTGCCAAGGAATTCAGCAGAAATTTTTCTTAAAAGCTGGAACAACAGGATATTCTTTTGGGGAAATTAACTAATTTGCAGACAGCAGATTACAGGTTGTCTTGTGACAAGGACAGGGGTTGGGGTGCAAAAAGACAGCAAAGGCCCAACCTCTGTGGAGAGTATGTAACATTCTTTTTTAAACAATTATTTTTTATTTAACTTTATTAACTTATTTATTTTAATTTGACCATAGAGGGACAGAGTCACACACACACACACACACACAGAGAGAGAGAGAGAGAGAGAGAGAGAGAGAGAGAGAGAGAGAGAGAGAGAGAGAGAGAGAGAGAGAGAGAGAGAGAGAGAGAGAGAGAGAGAGAGAGAGAGAGAGAGAGAGAGAGAAAGCAACCTGTCACGTCTGGTACTTGAACTGTAGTTGGCCATGTGGGAGTCCAGCGTCCTTAACCACCGTACCATCTGCTGGCCCCCAGTATAACATTCTTGATAAGACTGTTTTGCAGTTAGTCTTGAAATCAGGTTGTATAAATGCTCCAGCTTTGATATCCCTTATAAAAATTATTTTGACTTTCGACTTTTGTGATTTTCAACTAATTGAATTTTTCTTCATGTGCTAAAAAAAAGAAAAAGCCCATACAATTTTTCATCATAATCAGATTCATGTATATTCCCCTGGGATTGGATTTCTCAAACCTCACCGAGTTTCATTTGCTGCCTTTAAATGGGCTCTCACTCAGACGCAGTGTCTGGTTCTCTGTCCAGTCCGCACTCCTGCATCCGGGTGCTTTCTCCTGGAGCCGTTGTCGGGTTGTCTCTTTCACTTTATGTTTTGGGTTCTATGAGGCCACCTTCTCACCTAGTTTTGTCTAAATATTATCTGTAGGTTTTAGTTTTGCTATTCTATGAATAGTTTTCTATTTTTATAGGAGGTTGGGGAAGATTCAGAAACTATTCACTTTCTCAGAATCTGTGAGTCCTGCTTTGTTTTAAAAAGATTTTTGCTCCGGGGCACATGCACTTGCCAGGGAGAGACAGAGAAAGGGAAAGTGATCATCCCCACCTGGGGGGTTGACTTTTTATTAAAAAAAAGAGAAATGTTTTCACTGTGATGATCTGCTACTAGTGAACCTGTTGCTCTGTCAGAGGCAGTAAAGGGTCCCGGGACTCTTCTTTCTGTCACATTGCTGGAGGGAAAGCTTAGCCTGCTGGGAAGAGTCCTGGTTTGGTCGTTAACAGGGATGCTGAAACTGGGCTTTCCTCACTGCTTGGAGAACCTCGGCAGTGTAGACAGCATGTCTACACTGGATTGCCTAGCACAATCTAAATCGTTCCACTCCTCTCCTTTCCCGGATTCCCAGACAGCTGTCCCTCTAACTCCCTAGCCAGGACTTCTACTGCTAGGCAGTTGGTGGCTGAGAGATACGTAGGTCACTTTCATCTTTCTTAGTAATGGGAAAACTGAAGAATTTTGGTGAAGACAACACTCACTTAAGTAAGGTGACTTCAGTAAATCCACAGAAAAAAAATGGAATTAAAGTACAAGTTTGTTTTGGTACAAAAATGTTTGAAATCCATACATAGCTTTTTCCATACACATTTTCCATGAATTTTTAAAGACATCCCTCTCCCCCATATTTTATTGTGATTAGGGGGAAAATGCAGAAAGTGGTCTAGGTCTGTAAATAACTCACCAGCTCATTGACAACTAGTCTAAGACATTGTAGAGACATTTTTATTTATTTTTTTTATTTAAAAAAATTTTTTATGCATTCAATCACATTTTTTAGCTTACAAAGTGAACATTTCAGTATGTGTGTGAACATTTCTCCCCAGTCCAGATGATCAAAATATCTTCAACTGATAACACCACAGCTCCCCATCCTGTCAATGCTCTGCTTCCATTGGGGTCTTTTATGATTCCAGACAAATTTGATGTAGAGACATTTTATCCTGCATAGCAGAACACTTGGCTGCAATTCTCCCCCAGCGGCTACAGTGTAGGATAGCCTGGCTTGCTTTACTCAGCAGTAACTCTTCCATATTCTTCCACTTTCTGTCAAAAGCCAGGGTTTTGTTGTTGTTTATGGCTGAATAGTATTCCACAAAGTATATGTGCCACAATTTTTCAATCCATTCATCCGTACAGGGGCATTTGGGTTGGTTCCATGTCTTAGCAATCGTAGATAGTACTGCAATAAACATTGATGTGCAAGCACTTTTCCAATGAAGAATTCTTCTGTCCTTTGGGAGATATCGAGGAGTGGGATTGCTGGATCATATGGTAGTTCTATTTGTAGATTTTTGAGGAATCTCCAAATTGTTCTCCACAGTAACTGGACCAATTTACATTCCCACCCACAGTGTAAAAGTTCCCCTTTCACCACATCCCCACCAACACTTAATCATTTTTTGTTTTTTTAATCTTAGACATTCTGACTGGGGTTAGGTGATATCTCATTGTTGTTTTGATCTGGATTTCCCTTACGATGAGGGATGTTGAGCATTTTTTCATATGCCTTTTGGCTATTTGTATGTCATCTTTAGAGAGTGTTTTTTTCAACTCCTTCCATCTTTTAATAGGGTTGATCATCTTTTTTCCAAACAGCGCCTTGAGTTCCTTGTGTATTCTGGTTATCAGTCCCTTATCTGATGCATAATTTACAAAAATATTTTCCCATTCTGAGGGCTGTCGATTCACACTAATTACTGTGTCTTTTGCCATGCAGAAACTTCTTAGTCTGATGTAATCCCACTTGTCTATTTTGGGGATTATCCACTGTGCTTTGAGCGTCTTATTTAAGAAGTCTTTGCCTACCCCAATGTCTCCCAGCATTTCCTCAATGTTTTCCAGGAGCAGTTTTATAGTCTGAGGTCTTAGATTTAGATCTTTGATCCACCTTGACTTGATTTTTGTCAGAGGTGAGAGGTAGGGGTTCAGATTCATCTTTCTGCAAGTGGAGATCCAGTTTTTCCAGCACCATTTGCTGAAGAGGTT
>NW_006159515.1:4357264-4370133 GCF_000334495.1 Tupaia belangeri chinensis | reverse complement strand
ACTGTGCTTTGGGGGTCTTATTTAAGAAGTCTTTGCCTACCCCAATGTCTCCCAGAGTTTCCCCAGTATATTCCAGGAGGAGTTTTATAGTTTGAGGTCTTAGGTTTAGATCTTTGATCTGCCTTGAGTTGATTTTTGTCAAAGGTGAGAGGTAGGGGTTCAGATTCATCTTTCTGCAGGTGGAAATCCAGTTTTTCCAGCACCATTTGCTGAAGAGGTTTTCCTTTTCCCACTGGATTGACTGGTACCCCTTGACAAAAATCAGTTGACTGTTATGTTTGGGAATTTATTTCCGGGGACTCTATTCTGTTTCATTGGTCCACCTGTCTGTTCCTGTGCCAGTACCATGCTGTTTTGATTACCACAGCTTTGTAGTATATTTTTGGGTCAGGGAGTGAGATGCTGCCCACTCCACTCTTCTTGTGTGGAATTGCTTTGGCAATACGGGGTCTTTTATGATTCCAGACAAATTTGATGTAGAGACATTTTATCCTGCATAGCAGAACACTTGGCTGCAATTCTCCCCCAGCGGCTACAGTGTAGGCAAATTACTTTATTTAACTTTATTTATTTATTTAAAATTGACCAGAGAGGGACAGAGTATGAGAGAGAGAGAGAGAGAGAGAGAGAGAGAGAAAGAAAAGAAAGGTGAGAAAGCAAGCTGCCAGGTCCAGGACTCCAACTGGGGTTGGCCATATGGGAGTCCAGCACCCTTAACCACCATGCCACCTGCCAGCCCCAACTTTTTTTTTTTAAGAGAGACAGAGAGACAGAAAGCGAAAAATCCACCACTAACCCCCCACCCCCCGCAAGGTGAATGGTCACACCACAATCCTTTCTCCTCTTCTATTCTCCTCTCAGGGTTTTAGGCATACATGAGTATGTGCCCAGCATGAGTTTCAAGTCACCAGGTCTGGAACTCAGACAATAGTTTGCCATGTGGGAGTCCAGTGACATGTAACCATTATGCCATCTTTCCTTTTTATATTTCTCTGCCTTGGTTTCCTCATCTGTAGAATCTCGCCTCCCTCAATCAAGGAACCAGGCCTAGACTCGAAGTTCACTCAGGGATCTATGCCTGTGCCCGTCATGCTTTTCAGGCCAACCCAGGACTTTGGCTTCCAGCACTGTAGGGTGCTGGCACTACTGTTGTGCCACTGTGGCCCAACGGCTCGTTCTTTTTCTTTTCTTTCTTTCTTTTTATTTTTTCTTTTAAGGTTTTTGCCTTGGGGTGTGTGCGCTTGCTGGAGAGAGAGAGACAGAGACAGTGAGAGGGAAAGTGAGAAATATTCCCCAGTGACCACACCACAATCCCTTTTCCTCTGGCATGAGTTTGAAGCCCCCAAATCCAGAGGTCAAACCACGGTATGCCATGCGGAAGTCCCACAGTCTGCCATGTAGGAGTCCAGCGATGTAACCGCTACGTCATCTGCTCACCCCACTCATTCATTTTTAATAACAACTTTATTGAAATACAGTTCATAAACCATGCAAGACTCATCAAGTTAAAGTTACAGTTCAGCCCGACCACTATGGGATAGGCAGTAGGGGCGCTGTTGTGTGAAGCTGGAGACCATGAGGAGGGTTCACGTCCCTTGTGTGGGGAGATGGTCTTGGCGCGAAGCCCCTGTCGAAGCTGCCTGTATCTGTCATTCACTCTCTCTCTCAGAAATAAACTTTTATTTAAAAAGTGACAGTTCAGTGGTTTTTATTCTATTCACAAAGTTGTGCAGCTGTTACACAGTCACTTTTAGAACATTTTTATACCTCTAATTGCATATCCTAAACTATGAGCAGTTATTCTCCTTTTCCTCCCAACGCTCCTCCCAGGCGCAGTCCCCAGTCTGCTTTTTGTCTCTGTGGGTTTGCTTATTCTGGACATTTCTTTTTCTTTTTTTCTTTTTTTAAAAAAAATGTTATTTATTGACTTTTATTCATTATTATTACTATTTTTAATTTGCTTAAGGGCACTTGCGCTCACCAGAGAGAGATGGGGTGAGGGGCAGAAAGTTAGGAAACAAGTTGCCAGTTCCGAGACCCGAACCTTGGTTGGCCTGTGGGAGACCGCTGCCTTAACCACCATGGCACCTGCTGACTCCCTAAACATTTCTTATTCAATGGAATCATGTAGCACGTGATCCTTTGTAACTGACTTCTTCTGAGTAGATGTGTTAGTACTTCATTCCTTTCTGTGGCCAAATACTATTCCATTGTATTGGAAAACTTCATTTTGTTTATCCATTCATCATTTGATTGACATTCTGTTGTTTTGGCTATAACGAGCATTCATGTATACATTTTTCTGTGGGTGCAAATTCATTTTACTCCTTTTTTCTCCCCAGTGTCTTTCTCGAGAAGCAGGTGGAAACATGAGCATTCAGTTTCTTGGGACGGTGGTAAGTATAAAAGAAATATTACTTTGAGTATTCTCTTAATGTACAGAAAAAAAGAAGTGTTCAGCTAGTTTTAACCCCATGTGTTTGAACCTGGCTTCATCATGGTTTTATTTTGATGTTAAATTGAGATGTCCTTTTACAGAAATGGAGTTTTAATGTGTTAGACAAGTTTTCATAATATAATTATTTTAGCTACTTATGTCAGAGAAAATAAACTTTTAGTTTTTATTGAGTACTTCTTTTTTTCGATGGAAGATTATCTCCTAGTTCTTACAATAAAAGTGATAGCATATCTTATAAAGCTGCTTCTGAAAATGATACTTTTCCTTAGTTTTCTTTCTAGCTTTATTTATTCGATCCTTTTATATACACATTTCTAATGAAACAGGATAATAATTTTGTGTCTTGTTTTATTTATTTATTTATTTTTTGCTGAAGAACCTATTATTTTCCAAATTGCTATAAGCATGGTTTGAGTGGATCCATATTTAACATTCTGACATGTTGATGCAGCATACTTTACTTACCTCAAAATCCCGATGTTAAATATTTCAGTTCCTGCGACTGTTTTGCCTTTTCATGTAAGTCAACATGGGCCAAACTGTGGCCTCTTGTGAACCTACATGGGAGGGTCCCAGGTTCGCCTTCTGGGTTCTCCCTATACGTTCTGGGACACACGCATGCCTGTGTTCTGGGCTAGCTGGGACTCTGGGTGGATTACAGCATGAGGACCCCGTTGGGGAGCATTTCTCTATGTGTTTTTCTCATGAAAGAAATAACTAAATTAACTTATCATAAAAAGACAAATGAGTGACCAGCTTCATTTGTTTTGCTTTTTAATGTTTTAAATTATTTTCAAATATGAATAACTTTAAAAAAATATATATTTCCTTCTAAGTAGAATCATAGTATGAATAATGTTATAATTCATTATACATGTTAACCAATGATTTCATTTCTCTTTACAACATTACCCATGCTGTTAGAATACCACTTTGTACTCCCACTGTTAGCTATAATTTTCAAAATTATTTAACTTTATCTGCTGAAAAGTGGCATCCTTTATTAGTTATTACTCTTTTTACTTCTAAGTTTATAATTATTAATTGTAGTGTTATTATGATTTTCAAAATCTGTTAAGGATTTGTTGCCAAAGATACCTGTCTTAATTTTTATTTTTTATTGCTATTGTGTTTGAGTATTTCTCCATGTCTAGATTTATGAGGTATCATTTATCATTTATGAAATGTTTGTAAACTTAGAGTGCTTTATTTGGATTGTAGATTTACACTTGGTATTTTAGATAGCTCTATGAGTTTACTAAGATTATCAGAGAAGCTCATTGCTTACAGCTGAAAGGTGATAATTTTGCATCCATTGACATAAGAAGGATATTAAACATAATGTATGTTTATTTAGTACTTTGCCATTTATACACAGGGGTGTATGTACAGCTTATATATATCAAGTATCTGTGGAGTAACATATATATAGGCAGTTCCTCAGGGTAGCCTAAAATCTTTTAAAAGTTTATTTATTTCCTCCATTAGAGAGAGACAGAGAGACTGTACCCCTATCAGGGTTATAATGCCTCTGTTCACTGCTCGTCTTCTGCTAGCCCTGGATCTTGAGCACATGGGCATCTGGCATGTCAGGGAGGTCTCTGGATTTGAACCTGAAATCTTCCCATTTGGGTCAGCCTTGAAGAATACTGTATTTTACCACTGGGCCGTTGTTCTGCCCCATAACCTCAATTTTGAGTAATGGACCTAAAACTTGTTATTCTTGTTTTTCTGATTATTAAAGTAACACATGCCTACTGTAAAACAGTATTATATTATTGAAACGTACTGTATTCATATGGAGTGGTATTAGTGTTCTCCAGGGGAAGGAAAGAGAGAGAGACTGGCTTATTTTAAGGAATTAATTCTTGTCATTGTGGAGGCTTCGTATTTGGGTCTATTCTTTTGCTAATAAGAGAAAATACCAGAGTCCAGGTAATTTATAAAAATACATTATTCTGCTCATGGTTTGAAGGTCTGAGGTTCAGAAGCCACATATGGTGAGGGTCTTGTGGCTGCTTCACACTCGTGGAGGGCAAGAGTTTGTGCTTTAGTATCTGTCTCTCTCTTCTGGTCTGCCCTTTCTTTTATAAACCCACAGGAGTCAATCATGGGACCCTGGCCTAATGACTTTATTCCTAATCTCCTCCAAAGGCCCCACTTTCAGCATCATAGCTGATTAAATATTTACCCTCTTAATTTCCTCAAGCAAATCTCAGCCCATGATAGTGTGAGAATATTTAAATCTTAGCACATAAAACCAAAATCTGCAGGGTAGACCAGTAGACTGGAGACCCAGGGAGGAAGTGTAGTGTAAGTCCAAAGGTGAGCTGCTGGCTGAATTACTTCTTTCTTGGGGAGGTTAGCTTTTCCTTTTCCATTTAAAGGCCTTCTTTGATGGTTTGAGACACACCTGTATTATGAAGGGTGATCTGCTTTACCCAAAGTCTACTGATTTAAATGTTAATCTTATTCTAAAAAACACCCAGATATATCTGGGTGCCAAGATCTCTCTAGGTTGACACATAAATGATAACAGAAGTATATATCTGATTCCCAGAGATATTGAAATTATTAACAATAGATGTGTTCTTCTAGATATAGATTACATGTCTTTTCTTGCAATAATAAATCTTTGTTTTTCTTTTTTTTTGGAGAAGTTTTTGCTATAGGGCACATGCGCTCGCCAGACAGACAGAGAGACAGAGAGATAGAAAGCGAGAAATCACCCCCCTCAGCCCCCCGGGGGGAATGGCCACGCCGCAATCCCTTCTCCTCCATTCTCCTCTCGGGATCTTGGGCACGCACGCACACGCGCCTGGTGTGAGTTTAAGCCACGGGGTCCGGGCCTCGAACTGCGGTCAGCTATGTGGGAGTCCAGCGACATAGCCATTACGCTAACTGCTGGTCCCTGCAATAATAAATCTTTGACGTACTTCCATGTCAGTACTCAAAGATCTACCTTATTCTTTTTCATGGCTCCATGTCTTATGCAGATGTATAGAACTACCTTTTCCCCTCAGTGCTAATTCTGGAAAGGCGACTTGTGCTGTCTCTATTCCATATCAACCTGGCTTGGATTCTGATAGATTTCTCAAACCTCATATATTGACAGCGCAACTCTTGCTACTCACTGCCCCCTCCTCCAAAACAAGCATAGTTTCCCCTGCAGTCTTCCTTGTTTTGGAAAATGGCAACTTGAGCCAGCACCTTGACTCTGTCTTTGCTTCCTCTTTGTCTCCCCTCTCCTACTGCCTTACTCCTGGCCAGCCCTTCATCATCTCTTCTCTAAATGATTGTAGTAGACAGAGTCCTTCCACTTCCGCCCCTGCTCCCTAGACTACTGTTAATATGACAGAAGAAAATCCTCCTCTTAGAATAGAAATCAACTCAATTGGCCTTGCTCCTCTTCAGACATGTTGGCACATGCCTCAGGGCCACCCCACTGGCCTTTCTTCCCCCCAAAAGTTTGCACTGGGGGTTCCCTTGGGCTTCTGTGTAACAGTTGCTTTCTCAGGCAGGGCTTTCTTTTCACATCCCTTACAATTTTGATCACCCTTTCCAGCATTTTATTTCTGCTTTATTATTTTCCTTTAGCAGTTTTCTCTGTTAGATGCACTACAGATTTGGCTTTCTGATGTATTTGTTGTCTTCTTCTCCATGTGGATGTAGTAAACTGTAAGCCTAGGACTTCTTGTCTGTTTTGTTCAGTACCTGAGGTGCTTAACCAGGGAGTAGGATATATAGAAGTGGCACTCAGTGACCCCTTCGCAAATGAATGAATGAAATTGGCCAGTGCGGGATGTGAAATGTTGGACTTGAAAAAGAAAATTAAGGGGAACAAATACAGAAGCAAATGGAGAAAAAGAATGACTAGGGGATGTTTAGACCTTAGAGATGAATGAAGCTGTCTTCCTCAGGTAAGGAAACTTTGCCGTGAAAAGGATAACGTGAGGGACCTGGAGGTGGTGCAGCAGTAACACAACTGGGCTCACACGGGAAGGGCTCCAGTTCATGTCTTGGAGCCTCCTTGTGTGGGCTGAGCACGTGTGCATGTGCCATCGAACCAGCCTGGCTGAGGCTGTGGATGAAGAGTGGTGCGAAATCTCTGTTGAGGGTGCCTGTCTCCCCCAGTCAGCCATTAACAGAGTATCTTAAGAACAAATTGCTTGCTGCATAATCCAGTCATCCCTTTGTTGTACTACTAAGCACAGCTATTGTAGTCTGCTCAGATTCCCTGCTGTAGCTAAATGCAGTGGGTTGGGTGGCCTACACAACAGACATTTATTTCTCACAGTTCTGGAGGATAGGAAGTCCCAGATCAAGGTGCTAGCAAATTCAGTTCCTGATGAAGGCTCTCTTCCTGGCTGGCAGGCAGCTGCCTTCTGATATGCCCTTACATGACAGAGAGTGCACACTCTTTCTTTCTCCTCTTACCAGGATACTAACCCCAGTTTGGTGACCCCATTCTCATGACCTCCTCTAAGCCTAATCACCTCCCAAAGCTGTACCTCCAAAATACCGTGATTAGGGCTCTGACATGAATTTTGAGAAGATACAGGTATTCAGTCCATAACATACATTTACTTGGTAAGCTGTTAGCTGTATGTCCCAGAATTTTCCCAGGATATCTGTGCCTTTTTCAAATTTGAGTCACCTGGGATTTGTTTGCATGTTTTTGGAGAAACTATGAGTCTGTGCATATCAGATAGGATAAGTTCACAAAGAAATGAAAAGGCTACTATTTTAGATTACCAGAATCCCTTATTTGAGCTATGCTTCCCAATAAAGATACTTATGACTTTAGTAATGAAGAAGTTATCATTTTACTCCTAAGTTTTGTATTGTAGTCATTATTTATATTTAATTTTTAAAGTACTATAATATTGAGACCAATTGGTGGCATGGAGATAGGCACTGAACTCCCTCCCACATGACCGACCGCGGTTCGAGTACTGGACCTGGCAGCTTGCTTTCTCACTTTCCCTCTCTCTCTTTCTGTCTCTGAAGACTATAACAAGTTAAAAAAAAAAAAGATAACAAATAAATAGAACAAATAATTCTTTTAAAAATACTATAATATTAAGGCAAACATATGTCAGTGAGACTGATTTCTTTTTCTTACAAAAACAATGCCTATTGCCCCAAAAGGAAAATAAGATTACATTGAACAGCTTCTTCATGGCTGCAGAACTGGCATTTGCCCAGGGACTCAGGAGGACCTATCACGTCTGTCTTTGAAGCTTAGCCAGAGATCTTAATGAAACCAAATGATGCCGAGGTTCTTAAAGCTAATTTAAATCTCAAATTGTACATTTTAAATTAAGTTTTTATTGATAATAAATATACTTTATTTCTTATTAGCCTTGAAAGCCTGAATGATAATGTCAGTAGAATAAACATGTTTTACAAAGATTTACCATTAAGAACGCGATTAATATGACCCTTGATACACCAGCACAATTAGATTTCAGAGTAAGCATTTACGAAGTAACAGCGATTAATGACAACCATCGGAAACAATTTTGAACTCCATCAGTTTAACTCAGGAGGGTAAACTTAATATGATAATTCATCTAGTTGAATTGTATCAGCTTAGCAGGAAAGTATGTAAATATGTGACCCTTACCTAGCTTCTAAATGGATGCTGTGCTGATAGATTTATCAGTTCCATTAAAGAACTTTGGGGAACTTTGGAATTTCAGCAATTGTTCCCTTGGAGGCTGAAAACCCAACTTGATCTCATACTGGGACCATTCTGGTCTGCATATTTCCATAATTTGCCTTTGCTACTAATATGACAGCAAGACACAAATAACGGTTTCTAATAATATCAGATGGAGTTGTGGAGGACAGCATTTTAATGTAGTAAAAGACCTCCCCGTGGGGTTGTTATTGCCGCTATAGAACAGCAGACACACAGTTGCAACTGCAGTCTCTTAATTGATTCGTTTAATTAGCAAGAGCTGAAGCCTGGGCTGTATCTTGTCGTCCGATATCACAGGACGCAACATTTGCATCATTCATATTTATAGATAGATAAACATGATCTGAAAGTTCTGCTGCTTCCGAAAATCCACTTAGGGGTGTTGAACTGTAATAGCGCCAACTCTCTTTTGTTTGAAATCCAGATGATGGGAAAAGGAAAGGGCCTAGATTTGTTTTCATTGTTTTTCTTATCCATACACTTTTGAGAAGTAAACAGTGTGACATATTTTTGGTTATATATCATCTGTCCCCCACAGAAACAAAACAAAACCAAAAAACTGGAGGAGAAAGTGTGCACTCTCTGTCATGTAAGGGCATATGAACACCCTCAACTCACTTAATCTGATTTTTAAGAGTTTTTGCCAGAAGACATGCATGCTCACTGAGAGGAGAGAGACAGAGACAGAGAGAGGGAAAGTGAGAAATCACTCCCCAGGGCGGATGGCCATGCCACAATCCCTGCTCATCCATTATCCTCTCTTGAGATTTTGGCATGCACATCTGGCGTGATTTTCAAGCCTCTGGGTCTGGGACTCAACCTGTGCTTAGCCATTGGAAATCCAGCACTGTAAACACCACACCAAATGCTGGCCCTGCTCACTTAATTTTTATCTCTACACCATCTCTTTCTCTATATCAGAGGGTTTTAGGAAGACATGATGGCTTGTTGGGATTTGGTGCACACTAGGAGGCATCACTTCCTGCCTTTCCTAGCCTGCTATTGCAGCCACCCAAGTCCTGTTAGCCTTGGATTTCCACTGGTGCACCTGCCCTGGCATGGCCGCAGGCTGAACTGCCCCTCGGGCCTTGCCTGTGTAACCCAGGCTGCACTGGCCTCACTTCCCGTGGATGGGGAAAGGAGAGGGAGATGGGAAGTTTCTGGCCTAGAAACGAGAGCCTTCAGACTTTGTACCCACAAACACAGCACTCAGTCCCCACTGGGTCAAGCTCCCCTTCTGTCTGATCCTTTTCCCATCTAGCAGAAGGAAGCAGCTGGTGGCCAAACACCAGACATCTTGTGGAGGGCCGGAGAAGTTTCTACTTTTTACATAGATTTTTTAATGCTAATTACAATGTAAATCCATAGCCCTCTTTCCTGCATTTTTCCTTAAATTAAATTTCCTAAATTTTAGCCAAACTATAGGTAGAACAAGGTTTTATGAAATGGGCTATAAATGCAATTTTTAAAAAATTATTTAAAAATAGGGACCAGCAGATGGCATAGCAGTTACGTCACTGGACACCCACATGGCCAACCATGGTTCAAGTCTAAGACCTGCTGGCTGAAACTCACACTGGGCACACGTGCTTTTGTGCCCAAGATCCCAGAGGAGAATTGAAGAGAAGGGATGGCAGTATGACCATCACCCCTAGGGGGTGATTTCTCACTTTCCTTCTCACTGTCTCTCTCTCTCTGGTGAGTACACACACCATAAGCCAAACAACTCTCCAAAAAATATTTAAAAATATACAACAATGTTTTGCATGTGTGTGAGTCTTGATAGAGAGCACATGTGTACACATGTGTAAGAGAAAGATAGGCATCCTGTTGTGGTTTGGTCACACTACAATTTCCTTCTCCCAGACTTCCAGCTCACCAGGGTCCAGGGTATACATGCATGGACCTGGCATGTTTTCAGGCTGACCACGCAGGGGTCGGACGGAGCCAGCAGTCAGCCCTGTGGCTTACCACACTTCAGTTCAGTATGCTGTCGGCCATGAGGCCCCTAGTCTGGTCCTGTTAACACCATCTTTTATTTTCAGGGAGATATTTGCTACTAACACAATCTTAATCTTGACCACTATTCTTGTGGCAACATGTGTCCTTTGTACTAGTTAGTCTAAGAGTGAACTTTTGTAATATAACTAACTTTAGTTTCTGTTTCTTTGAAACTGGCATGCTTTGTTCACATAGAAGTTCACATCTTAATGCCCAATTGTGTGACGCATTTTGAACCAAAGTGTAAAAAGTGCCTTCCTGCTATGCCGTGTGCCAGGGAGTGGCTTTGCCATAAGTAGCAGTGTGGCTGCAAGAAAACAGGCAAACCAATGCCATGAGTGCATGGTAGGGGGGAGGTGAGGTATACAGCAGCTACTGTGGGAGCAGAGGAAACTGTAGCTCAACTAATTTGACATTTTTCTTTCGCTGATGCAAAACCTGTTTGTATCAGAAAAGTACTAAGTACAGGGCATAGCTCCTTTATTAAGAACCTGAATTTCAGGGACCAGCAGGTGGCATAGTGGTTATGTTGCTGGACTCCCACGTAGTGGATCATGGGTCGAGTCCTGGACTCAACGGCATAAAACTCACAGTGGGTGCATCCCAAAAGGAGAACAGAGAAGAATGTATTGTGGTGTGGCCATCCCCCAGGGGGTGATTTTTCGCTTTCTTTTTCTGTCTCTCCAGCAAATGCACATGCCCTGTAGTAAAAATCTCTCCCCCCCAAAAAGAACCTACATTTCATTTGTCAAGTATAGTTCAATAAACCTGGGAAGGAAAGAATCTGCATTTCACATCTTAGTAGACATTACATTTTGATAATGCACAGAGAGCCTCACTGTGGTCGTCAGCCATTCATCTTACATTGATTGTTCCTCTGTTATGAGACAGACAGGGAGTTCTGAATTCAAAGGAGGAGGATGTCCCTGTCATCAGTGAGATCACTGTCCTCTAAGGATAGAGAAATACAAATAATTAATTACAGTGTTGTGTGATAAGAATGATAATAAAGGTGTGTTTGAAGTCGAGGTATTCTAGGGCATGGATGAAAGAAGTGAAGAGGGCCCAGCCACAGTGGCACGCAGGGAGGGCCATCATGTAGGAGGCTGGAAGCCACATGGGAGGTCTGGGTTTGATTCCTCGCTGACCTGAACACACCAGGCATGTTTACAGAGGTCTGTAATCCTCGCTCATTGTGATGCTGGGGTGGGAGGATCGCAGCACAGCAAGACCTTGTGGGGGAAAGAGCCTCTCTATTTCTTTGTTTTTCTCTTTTTCCTGCTCTCCTTCCTCCTCTCCCTGACCTCACTCTCTTGTCTCCCTCTCCCTTCTTTTCTCCCTCTTCTTCCTCCTTACTCTTCGTCCCTCTCTCACACAAGAAGGGTAAAAACAGAAGTGGAGAAACCCAAATAGCCCCCAGTCGATGTGTGTAGCTCATGCTGCAACTCTCAGGATGGATCGAGTTGACTAGCAGCAGAAGGCATTGCAGATAGAGGGCAACGGCATCTCCAAAACTCTGGACGGCAGGTTCAGAAACCACATTCCATGCTTAAGGCAGAGAAAAAGAAGGGGGAAATGAACAAAGGTGCACCGAGGCATGAAGATGCGCTAGGCCTTTGAGGAAGAACACGGGGCTAGTGGAATGCCAGACAGGGTGACAGGAATCTGTGCGGGAGATGACATTCGAATGGCAGGATCATCTGGGACACTGGGCTGTATCCTTTAGACTTAAGAGGCATTGATGGGTTAGAAAGATGAAGGGTTTGAAAGAAGAGAGTCACAATATTGCTAGAGATTGTTTTCTTTTTTGTTTTTCTCTCCCTCCCTCCCTTCCCTCCTTCCCTCCCTTCCTCCCTCCCTTCCCTCCTTCCTTCCAAGAGAACTCGTGTGGAAGTAGGTAAATAAAGAAGAGGGATATTCAGAGGTGTGTGTAGGATCTGCTATCCAATTACATGTGTCAGGCAGCACTGAAGATGATGCCAAGGTTTCTAAAGCAATAACCAATGCAATTATTTGAGAGAGAAAAAGGAAGAGAAGAAGTTTACCAGAGAAAGGGTGGAGTATGAAATAAGTTGGATTTTGACTCTCTTAAGTTTGAAGTGCTTGGGAGACATCTATGTTATAAGAGAGATTTCCAAGATGAGTAAGCCATGGAGCACCTTAGAATTACTTGTAAAAATCAGTCACCCCAAATTCTTTGGAAGGTTGTCGAATTAGAACATGTGGAATGATGAGGTATGTGTTCACAGGACATTTCCATGATCCACTACCAGCCTGCTGGTGAATCCTGGGGTGGGTGGGAGGAGGGGAAGAATTATCAGTAAAGTTTGTCTGCCTGCATTTGAACCTCAGCTCTCCCATCTATTGGCCGTGAACTCAGATGAGTCAGTTAACCTCTCTTGTCCTCAAAATCCTCATCAGGAGACCAGCAGTTAGCGTAATGGCTATGTCGCTGAACTCCCATGTAGCCGACCATGGTTCGAGGCCCGGACCCGGTGGCTTAAACTCACGTCGGGCGCATGTGCATGCGTGCCCAAGAACCCGAGAGGAGAATGGGGGAGAAGGGATTGCGGTGTGGCCACCCCCACCCTGGGGGGGGTGATTTCTCGCTTTCTGTCTGTCTCTGTTCTTCTGGTGAGCGCACGTGCCCTATAGCAAAAAAAAAAAAAAAAAAAAAAAACACCCCCAAAAAAAAAAGGCACT
>NW_006159515.1:4346048-4356659 GCF_000334495.1 Tupaia belangeri chinensis | reverse complement strand
GTGGTTTTTTTGGTGACCCCGAGTGGCCTAAAAAAAAAAAAAAAAAAAAAAAAAAAAAAATCCTCATCAGAAAAATAGGCACTGTCTACTTTTATGGGAGTGGCAAAGGTCGAATAAGAAAATGTTTGTAAAATGCCTGAACATAGCAGGCAGTTGGCATGTAATAGCTCAATTTATATTATGACCCCCTACTTTCCTATTGCTTCATTTTTTTCCCTCACATTATTTCCTCCTTTTGCGTGCAGATATGTTATCATCTGAAATCATGATCTTGATCGAGCCCACAACTGGGTGTTTAGTTTACAGAAAAACTCAGAAGGATAAAACTCGTTTTTCTTTGAAAAGCCAAATTTGTGTTCATCTTTTGCTTCTAACACAGTTAACATCGTCCTTGCCGTGGCGCACTAAATATAAGCGCGTCACGGTGCACCTCGTGGCAGCAAGATGCTCACGGACATCTGTGTCTGCAGAATAATGCAGATCAGCAATAGCACACTTTGACCCAGGAAAGCTGCTTCCTTGTGTTTAAACATCAGTGCCTAAAATATATTCATGGGGAAGGCAAGATACTTCTGGTAAAGAAGATTTTATGACCGTGCTGAATGAGACATTGTTTTTTATACCAGCCTCCCTTAGGTGGGGTATGATTTTAGATGGCCATTTCGGGCCACTGGGATGTATTACTGGGTACTGTTGATCCTGTGGACCTATGAGTTATTTGATTAGTGTTCCTTAACTTACAACAAGAACCATGTGGAAATGGAAGCTCTTTTTGTATAAAAGCAAAGTCTAAGCCAGTGGCTCTTGAACTTTCTCATGCATGAGAATCACCCCGAAAGCTTTCTGAAAATGCCAGTTCCCAGGTCTCATTTGCAGCGACGCTCACCACCGTCCCCTTTCCCATCCTTGTCTGATGTGGAATCTAGGGAACTGCTAGACGTGGCTTAGAACGCACTAGGACTAGGATTCGGAATGTATTTTGGCAGTGAGTACAGTGTCAGCATGCAGTATGAGACATGGCACCAAATGCCTTGTTGCCGGGGGTGGAAAGCGAGCACACGGCAACGTTCTGGGTGTTCCTCATTACAGTTAGAAGATAGGACAGCGTTTGGTATTTGAACTCAGTTGACTAATGTGCACTTTCATAATATGTATGTATTTTTAACCAGGGAGAGTCTTGATGAAACCTGAAATATAATTAAATTCTGTTTAATATGTAAAGTATTATCAGCTATATCTTTTAAGTTTTATCATTTAAGTTTTTTATCTACACATTTCTTTGGATTTAGTCTGAGTTATTTCAAATCTTATACCCATAGGCTCAGTTTTCTTTAAAGATTTTTTTTTTCTATAGGGCACGTGCACTCTTCAGAGAGAGAGACAGAGAGAGAGAAAGTGAGAAATCACTGACCAGGGGATATGGCCATGCTGCAGTCCCTTCTCCTCCATTCTCCTTTGGGGATTTTGGGCACACACACGCCCACACACACACCCTGTCTGGGATGTGAACTATGGTCAGCCATGTGGGAGTCCAGTGCCTTAACTACTACACCACCTGCTAGCTCAAGACTCAGTTTTTTATTTGGCCTTAGAGCAGGGCTTTTGACCCCAGCATTATTGACATTTCGAACTAGATCATTCTTTGCTGTAACAGGATGTTTAACATGCCTGGCTTTTACCAAGCAGGCACCAGAGCCTGTCCCCAGGGTAACAACCAAACTTGCCTCCAGATCTTCCTAGAGAGCTTGCCAGGCAGCAAAATGGCACCCAGTTGAGAACCACTGGCCTAGAGTGTCCATAATATTTAGATTTTAGGGTTTCTTTCCCACTTCTCTCATGAGCATAGCATTCTTGAGGTGAACCCTCTAGAGCAGACGTGATACGCAGTGGCCTGAGGCTCACGACGTGTTGGACAGGTCACAACCCCCCGAACGCCTGTGCAAAGAAGCAGCCGCACACTTTCTGACCTGATGTTTGGTTTGCCAGGAGCATGTTTCACTGTTAATGTTGGGGTGTGGGAGGGGCGGTTTTCCTCCACTTTCTCGGATTGGGTTATAAGCCAGATCTGCTGAGGAGAGCCATTCACAGAAGGAGCGTTCCGGTGGGCGTGGCAGTGCTGTACCATGTGCATCCTTCTTCCCATTCAAACAGCTGTCCTGGAACTGCTCACAAAGGACACATTCTGAGTAAACGGCGAGCTTGCACAGGTCACGGCTTCCCTTTTTTCTTTTTTTTTTCCTTTTTGAACATTTTTGCCGTAGGGTGCATGTGCTGAGTGAGCGAGACAGAGAGAAAGGCAAAGTGAGAAATTATCCTCCCCTGCCCCCAGGAGATGGCCACATGTACACACACTAGCCCAGCATGTTTTTGAAGCCACCGGGTCTGGGACGCAATCCATGCAGTCGACTTTGTGGGATCCAGCCGCTTTAACCACCATGCCGTGGCCCAGTTCACCACCTTATTTTAGCAGCTGCTGCCCTCCTTTGGTCCTTACTCTTCCTGGTGGGTGTGCCCAGTAGAGTATGCTGCAACCGTCGACTCACAGTGGCGTCTGGGAAGTGCCGTCTGTCCTTTTGTGGCTCCCATGCAATTGTGCGGCCATTTCATCATGTTTGTGATGCCTTCTGACTTGTGCAGAGAACTACCAGCGCTGGGACGGGAAGCCTGACAGGACACACGAGCGGTCCGACGCGGTCGGTCTCTCAGGAGTGTGCGTCCCGAGCCAGCCTGTGTGTGTGTGGCGTCAGTTCTGAAGCCTGGGTGGGGAACAGCCACCCCCAAGTTCCCAAGGCACCAGTGTTAGTTACCTGTAGTCATTGCCAAGCATCAGGGAATACAGTGATGCTGCAGAGTACCCTTGTTAGAGATAGAGCCCCTGCCTAACATAGGGGTCAGGAAGTAACTAGTGTATGGGTTCTAACCATGACCCCGACAGTTCACCATAAGGGTCATGCCCAAGAGACTGCACTACTCCTTCCTGTCTCAGCCACTCATGAAACCAACCTTTAAAACAGGGGCGGCCTGGGACCAGCAATTGGTGTAATGGCTATGTCACTGGACTCCCATGTAGTCTACTGCAGTTCGAGTCTGGGACCTGGCAGCTTAAATTCATGCCTGGCGCGTGTGCATGCATGCCCAAGATCCCGAGAGGAGAATGGAGGAGAAGGGATTGCGGCGTGACCATCCCCCCTGGGGAATGATTTCCCGCTTTCTGTCTCTCTGTCTCTCTCTGTCTTTCTGGCGAGCACACATGCTCTATAGCAAAAACCTCTCAAAAACAAACCTGGGTGGCCAATAAGACGATACTTGCTGAGTGTGCCTGCCGCTTCACATTTGTCATTGTGTTGAATTCCTACAACCATTTGAGATCACTGGTAGAACCTGTCACACCTGTGTGATAAACGTACAGAAATCCGCCCTTCAGGGTGGTCCATGTGCGAAGGGCAGCTGTAGGGTCAGACCTGTATCTGATAGCACAACCAGGCTTCCTCCAAACAAACAGCACGGTGGTGGGACTGAGGCCCCCAGCACCCGTTCCCTCCTGCATTATGTCTCTATGGGTAGGAAGCCACTGCGCCCGCCAGCTCTGCTGTGTCTGAGCGTAGCACCCAGCTGTCTGGGTGGAGTGGAGGCCAAGACCTGGATTCCCCTGCTTCCCACGTCAGTTACTTTTGTATTTGGGAAGGATGTTCTTGTTTATAAAAGGCAATAATATTAAACCTAATAATTGTTCTAGATGTTTTCTTTTTTCTTTTATGATGGGAGAGAGAGAGATTGAGGGAGAAGGAGAGAGAGGGAGAGAATGGGAGAAAATAGATGTAGGCATTTTTTTTTAATCTTATTGAATTTGATTTATTTTTATTTTTATTTGACCAAAGAGGGACAGAGTGAGAAAGAGAGAGAGAGAGGTCAGCCATATGGGAGTCCAGCACCCTTAACTACCACACCATGTGCCACCCCGATGTAGGCACTTTTGACCATTTCATGTCCCATTCTGCCTGCCCTGGCCTCCCAGGGCCACAAGCATGCACGACTACACCTGGTGTATTCAGTTTGGCTCAGGAGCAAACCTGGGACCTCCCGGGTGCCTTCCAAGCTCCGAAGCGGGGAATGCTATCATGGGTGTGTTACATGGCTAGGCTGATTGTCCTAGATAGGAAAAAGTCCAGCCACAGTCGCACTGGTAGTAGGGTGCCCTATGTGATGTTGGACCCCAGGGAGGCCCAACCTGAACATGCCGGGCACACTTGTGCTCACCCATGATCCTAGCTGGCTGGGGAGTGGGTCACAGCGTGGCAAGACCCCATCAAGGGTACCTTCCCTCACTCCCTCTTTATCTTTCTCTCTCTCTCCCATGAAAGAAATAAGTAAACTTAAAAAAAAAAAAAAAAAAGAAAGGATAAAAACCTGTTTTTTGGGGTGTGGCATTTTGGTGACTGGATCCCACATAGCCACCTGTGCAGTTCAAGTCCCAGAGTCAGTGGCTTAGCAAATAAAATCAACAAGGAAACAAACAAGAACTTTATTTTAAAAACTGGATTAAAATGACAAGTTGATGTATTTCATTTAAAGCCTTTTTTCTTGACTAGAATGTAAGAAAACCTTAGCTGACATTTAGGGAAATTTGGTTGGCATATGTTTGAATGTACAGCAGTCGCCCCTGTTCCTCCCAGGGCTATGTGCCTCGTCCCCCAGTGGATACCTGGAACTGAATACTGCTGAGTCCTGTATGTGCCGTTTTTCCTTACATACATTCACTTATGATGAAGTTTAATTTACAAATTAGACACATGGGGCTGGCAGGTGGCGTGGTGGCTAAGGACGCTGGGCTTCCACATGGCCAACTATGGTTCAAGTCCCGGCCTGGTGGTTTGCTTTCTTTCTCTCTCTCTCTCACTCGCTCTGTTCCTCTCTGCTCAAATTAAAATATATAAATAAAGTTAAATAATTATTTAAGAAATAACTACGTCAATTAGGCACAGTGAGAGAGAGAGCTGCGACTATACCCCAGCCCTCATGAGGCTATCTGAAACTCCCGAACCTGGCGCTTGTCTCTGGATAAGGAGGCCACAGCTATTCTCCCCGTATCCCTCTAGGTGGCCTCACGCCAGCCTCAACTTGTGAAGGGATAGAACTGCAGGCGTCTTGATCAGAGGAAGAACTGGCGCCATGAGTCGAGGTGTCGCCTGCATTGTGTTATCATTTAGCCCTACTGTGAGGACTACCCGGGTGTGCCTTTGCACCTGCACAGAATTATGACCAACGCATCATTCTTAGGAACCAGGTTTATCGCTCTGTCACTGTCTGAAGGTATGCGCTGAAGAGGAGATAGATTTTTTTTATATATTTGATTGTATCTAAATTTCTTTTCAAGAAGAACAACCCTATTACAGTTCAAGCCGGTGCATCAGTAGTTTCTGGCTGGGCCATCTCTGCCAACGCCCCAGCAGATCCATCCTGTACTGTAGCGTCCACTTGTTGAAAATAAACAGTAAAAGTGCATGCCGTGCGAGTGCTCCACGCAGCCTGGGTCTTCCCCACGGCAGCAGCAGCCCCTGTGGTGCGAAGGGGGGGCTGCAAGGAGACGAGAGTGACTGGTGCCCAAGTGCGTGCTCTGTGGCTTCCTTGTGTGGTGACTCCCCGCCGTCCACTCTAGTCTGGCCCTTGGCGGGCCTGTAGATCGGGTGTGGACTTTGCGCGGCTTGGAAATGTACCTGCAGCTTCTGATTTGTGCCGTCAGGTGACAGTGCTGACAGGAGGGGTTAATGCCGCTGCACAGAGACCTGTTGCTTATTGCGAGAAGGGGAACACCATGCCATGCGGGGCCACAGGGAAAGCCCAGCTTGCGTCAGGAATGATGGGAAAGCGGCAGGATCCTTTGTTGGGGCTTCCTTGGGAAAGACAGAACAGAGTAAACGGCTTCAAGTTGGCTAATTATAATAATGTAATGAGCTCTGGGTTATGGGATGGTTTCTAGTCGCCTGCTACCTGGCCCTGGAGTGATTCAGGGAAGGGAAAGTATTGGCTTGATGTGTGGGAGTTAGATAAAGGTGGTGGTTGGCTTTTCAAAACCTGAATTCTTAACTGGCTTTAGGAACTAGCTTGTCCTGGAAGGGGAATTCTCTCCCTGGGTCTATAAGCCCCCTCCACCCCGCCCCAAGATGTTAAAATATCCTAAAATGCAGAGAATTTAAAAGCAACAACAACAACAAAAAAACATGATGAATACATAGGGAACCTGGAAGTGATCAGATGCAAGGGAATGGGCCTATAGTAACTAAACTCCCAGAGGCTGATGTCGAGAGCAGAAAGTGCATTTATTAACTTGAGGTAGGGAATGCTTCCCCCAGTAATCAAGTTGCTGAGTCTGCCCTCCAAAACTACTGAATTATTCTGCCCATCAGCATCAGTAGGAAGTTTATTAGCATAATTTTAGAAGTAGTCTGGTCTACATGGCAGTTGGAGTGATGGGTGACATAGTATACCTGTGTCGTGAGAAACCAGAAGAGTCACTCCTTACCTTCACCTGGAACACCCTCCAGAGACCTGTGTGTCTTAGCACTGCAGTTATGCTCTTGCGGAAAGGAATTGTGTGGTTGACCGGGTTGCAGTTACCGAAATGATGGCTGCAGACCGAAACACCATATGCAGCTAGTTTATTTCCCTAGCCAGGTCACTGCAGATGGAATTTTTTTTTTTGGAGAGGTTTTTGCTATAGGGCGCGTGCGCTCGCAAGAAAGACAGAGAGAGGGACATAGAGATAGGAAGCGAGAAATCACCCCCAAGGGGGATGGCCATGCCGCAATCCCTTCTCCTCCGTTCTCCTCTTGGGATCTTGGACATGCACGCACACGCGCCCAGCGTGAGTTTAAGCCACTGGGTCCGGGACTCAAACTGCGGTCGGCTACATGGGAGTCCAGCGACATAGCCATTATGCTAACTGCTGGTCCCACTATGGGTGGAATTTTGAGTGTCCCCAAACTGGTCTGCACTTTGACAGATGGTTGACTGCAGCACTTCTGTGAGGAGTCTTCCTCATGGCGTTATCTAGAATTCCTGGGAATTTTCCATTCCTTGGGTGACACTCCAGTGTATATATACTTAGACAGAAAAAGCAGGTCAGGAAAGGAGCCCGAAAGATCTCATTGCTAGTCCCAGGAATGCTTTAAACTGGTTGTGTGACCTTCCTAAACCTCAGTTTGCTTTGTTGTAAAATGAAAGGTGGGGGTCGGTGACCTCTGAGGTCTCTCGCGCTCCATCCTGCCCTGAGAATGATTGCCTTTGGCACGTGTGCGCAACAGTAGCAAAACATCACACGTGCAACCGATTCTCAGCCTTGTCTGTCTTTCCGTTTCCTTGAGTTTCTCAGTCTCATTAGGGGAGACATCGCTGGCTTATCGCACAATGACATCGTGTCCTGTGCTGCTACGGCCTCAGTGCTAATAATCAAGATGATATGTTCTGCTTACTGTGACTTTTTTGTGGTTTCTGGGGGGAAAAATGCAGATGCTTTTTAATTATTCTAAGGGAATTTTGATTAACCCCCTGGGTAGAGTTCTCTGTACCACCTGCCATGGAGAAGCGAGTTTTGTTGAACAGAAGGTATAGAATTGAATTGCTCATGTTTGTTTCTTTCTAGTGCCTATAGTATTACTTCAAGCTAAAGCATTTTAATAAATATTTAATCAATATCTGTCTAAAATAGGTCAAAATGGTTATAAATGAAATCCCTTTTGCTCTTCAATTTTAAAGGCAAAGAAATTAATTTGATGTTTAAGTGGAATTTCTAAGTTAAAGACTGGAGTTTTTCCTTTATATAAAAAGGTGTTCTTCTGTTTTTCAGTGTTTTGCTAAAGGGCAAGTGTGCTTGCTGGGGGAGGGTTGCAGAGAGAGAAAGTGAGAAATAACCACCCCCGGGGTGGGGGTGGGGGGACGACACCATGCCGCAATCCCTTTTCCTCCAATCTCCTCTCAGGGTTTTGGTCATGCACATACATGTGCCTGGTCCAGGACTCAAACCATGTACTCAGTCACATGGGATGCAGCTGCTTTAACCACCATACCACTGGCTGTCCAAAACACTAGTTATTTCTAACTGATACAGTTAATGTCCTACTTAGGGCCAGATTCTAAGTATGAGCCTTTGGAAGCAGTTTGCTGCAATTATTTGAACATCGCTGTTTTCGTTATCATTTTTACATCTATTTTGAGTGTCTACCCTTACCTCTCGTATAGGTCTGTTTTCCCCTTGTGATTTCTCCTCCTACCTTTCTTTTTCTGTTTGTTGAGCACATGCACCCTCTGACAATGAAAAAAAAAAAAACAAATGAAACAAAACAAAAACTAAGGGTGCAGGAACATTATAGGATACAATGTCAACATACAAAAGTCCGTGGTATTTCTATATAGGTGCGAAGGACAATCACAGAATGAAAGAAAACAAATTCCATTTATAACAGTATTAAAAACAAAATACTTATAAATAAATTTGACAGTAAAATGTACATACTCTGAAAACTGTGAAACATGTTTGACCTAAATTATAGAATTTTACCTAGTTCTTAATTTGCAGAGAATTCTTCAATGTCTCCAATTGTTTTTAAGGGGTTTTTTTTGGAGAGGTTTTCGCTATAGGGCACGTGTGCTCACCAGATAGACAGAGACACGGAACCTGCCCTGTTGTCTTTTTCACTATAATCATCTTAGTGCGTATAAAGACAGACCTTATTTTCATATGTTCTCCATGTGAGAGTCCTCCTTTCTCCCTGGAAGTTGTAATTAATAAGTAGACTGAACTGTATACTTGTGTTTGTGTGTGTGTGTGTGTGTGTGTGTGAGGGGTTGTTGCCTGCGTGGCAGAGTTCAGTGTGCATATGCCAGAGCGTGTGAGCACACATGCATACAAGGGATGGACAGGGAGAGAAGAGAAAGCATCCTCAAACGGGGCCCGATCATGTTGCACTTCTTTTGTTGCCCTCTAATCCACCATCCGTCAGCTTCCAGGGCTCACGTATGCCTGGCATAAAGCCAACGAGCCTGGACTTGAGCCCTGGTCTGCTGTGTGGAATCTGGCTTCCGCTCCCCAGCAGCTAACTGCTGCACTACAGGGCTGGCTCCTGTTTTGTCTTTCAAAATAAATTGAACCCTCACGAAACTACAGAGCACATTTTAATTAATATATATTTTCTAGCGCACTGTTGTCTTTTCTTTTCTCAAATAAAGTGGGCAGACAGGTGGCATGGAGGTTAAGGTGGCTGTATCCCACATGTCTGAATAGTTCAAGTCCTGGACCCGGTGGCTTGAAAAACATGCCTGGTGTGTGTGCACGTGTGCTCAAAATCCTGAGAAAAGAGGGAGGAGGAGGGATTTTGGCACAGGCATCCCTCCCAGGGAGTGATTTCTCACTTTCCATTCTCTCTGTCTTTCTTCAGTGAGCGCACGTGCACTGTAGTCAAACTAAACTAGAATAAACTAAACTAAAATCGTTTCAACATCAGGCTAGTAGTTCCTTCCATTTTCCTAGGCATTCTCTCTCTCTGTCTCTTTGTGGCAGCACATACTGTGAGGAAGGTCATTACACAAAGAGAGGAAAAAAGAATAATCAGCATAGAAGAGAAAGTTAATGCTGTTCGTATAATTTTTTAATAGGAATCTTGTAACATTTTGAGATTTAAACCAACTAATAACATTTTTTGCTCATACTGGGCATTTTCCTCTTGTTGCCTGTGAACTGATATTTTGCCTTGGAAACCCAGATAGTGAAAATATTTGTCAAAGCTTCAGATACCATGGCTTTAATTCCTTAGTCATTTAGACATTAATCCTGTTCTGCAGACCTCCTACATGTGTTCGTAAGGGATATAATAGCTGACACCATATTTAATTAGCACTAATATTGTGAAGAAGGAAAAACATACTTAAGTATCTTTCTGAGTCTCTATTACAAAATTAGCAGAAGCAGAGAATAAAAAGTCCGTCTACCTACCGCTGTTATTTTGCAGTCTTGAGGTTTGATTGATTCATTCAGCAAGTATTTCTTGGTTGTCTGTGATGTGCCAAACCGTGTTCTAGGTGCTGAGGGGAATGGACTTTATTATTTTTTTTCTTTGCTATAGGGTGTGTGTGCTCATCACAAAGACAGAGAGAGATAAAGAGACAGAAAGCAAGAAACCACCCCCCAGGTGGGATGGCCACACCGCAATCCCTTCTCCTCCATTCTCCTCTCAGGATCTTGGGCACGCACGCACACGTGCTTGGCGTTTAAGCCACTGGGCCCAGGACTCGAATGGCGGCGGACTACATGGGAGTCCAGTGACATAGCCATTACGCTAACTGCCGGTCCTTGGAATGGACAGTTTTAATAGGCAGAAATCTGAGTCATAAATTAGTATATGATGGCAACCCACTGATGTGTACAGTACAAATTCAGCTGTGCACAAAATCACCTTTCTTAGTTCATTGTATGTACTAAAACCTTAACCACTAGCCAGCCTCATAGGCTAGTGGTCAAAGGCACCAGATCCCACATGGTTGACTATAGTTCGAATCCTGGTTCTGGTGGTTCAAAGGCATGTCTGGCATGCGCATGTGTGTGCCCCAAATCTCTACAAG
>NW_006159515.1:4332238-4346021 GCF_000334495.1 Tupaia belangeri chinensis | reverse complement strand
ATTGTGATGGGACCATTCTCCATGGAGGGTGGGGGGCTTTCTTCCTCTCTCTAGCTCTCTGTTTGTCTCTCTGGTGAGCACACACAGCCTTTGGCAATTACAAATAATAAGGAAGGAAAACCAAAGGAATCGAGGCTACGCGTTGTAGTGGGGATACTATTGCACCCACATGGGAGGGTCCTGGCTTTGTGTCCCCAGTGTGCATGCCTTCAGGTGCCCGCTATCTGGGCTGGCTGAAGCTCAGAGGATTACAGTGTGAAGACCCTGTTAGAGAAGACTGATTATCTCGGGACCAGCAGTTAGCGTAATGGCTATGTCACTGGACTCCCATGTAGTCGACAGACCCAGCGCCTTAAACTCACGCCGGGCACGTGTGCGTGCATGCCCAAGATCCTGAGAGGAGAATGGGGGAAGAAGGGATTGCGGCATGGCCATCCTCCCTGGGGATGATTTCTCGCTTTCTGTTTCTCTGTCTCTCTCTGTCTTTCTGGCGAGCGCATGCGCCCAATAGCGAAAACCTCTCCAAAAAAAGAAAGAAAAAGAGAGAAGACTGGCTATCTCTTTGTCTGTCTCTGATGGAATAAATAAACAAATAAATAAACATTAAAAAAAAAACCTGAAGGGAATTGAGATCAGTCCTCAGAGTACCTGGTTGGGGGTGAGGCAAGGAGGCTGAATAATAGAGTAGGTTGAAGACTTTGGATTCTAAAGTTTGTCACTTGGTTTGGTCATGTTTTTAGTTTTGTGATCTTAAGTGTCAGTATATAAATGTAAATGTCTCGCTTCTTTGAATTCCTTTTTGAATTTTATAGTTATTACATAAGTAAGGTATACTCCTTCTGTTTGTACACAAAGGTAATTTACTAGTGAATGCTTTAAAGTCAGGCCGATACTAATTTATTGGCTATTTGATTTAGCCTCGTTTACTCTCACTCAGACCAGTTTCCTGGTCTGTAAAATCAGAGTGATCAACCATGCTCCTCTTTGGCTACAATGAGAATTACATGAGATAATGCCTGCAGAACACTTGGCGTGGTTCTTGGCACAATGCAATCACTCAATAACTCAAACTAGGCCTGTGAAAATACATTCCATACCCAAGAGTAAAGCTCATTTACCTTATGAGACGGGATACTGGAAACTAGCTAGTTACCATGACTGTTTTCATTACAACAATTATTATTATTGTCCTTATTGTCAGAGGGTGTGTGTACTCACCAGAGAGAGATGAGGGGAGGGGACAGAACCTCCAATGGGGCATGGCCCCTTCTCTGTTCTCTGTTTCTCCATCCTGTTGGAAAATAGAGCATGTAAACACACACACACACACACACACACACACACACACACACACCTGGAGTGTTTTTTCAAGTTGCTGAGGCTGGGATTCAAACTACAGTCAGCCATGTGGAATCCAACGCCCTTAACTAGTAGGCTACAGGGCTGGCCTGCCATAGCAGTTTCTTTCCCTTTTTTTGGAAGATGTTTCTGCCTTAGAGTGCATGTGCTGGAGAGACAGAGAGACAGAGACAGCGAAAGGGAAAGTGAGATATCACACCCACACCCACCCACCCCCGTCCCCAGGGAGTATGGCTACACCACAATCCCTTCTCCTTTATTTTTTTCCCAGGATCTTGGGTATAAACACACATACATGCCTAGCATGATTTTCAAGCCACTAGGTCTGGGACTTGAACCATGGTCTGCCTTGTAGAAGCCCAGCAACATAACTGCTACATTATCTGCTGGCCCATATAACTGTTTCTTTTCTTTTTTTTTTTTTTTAAAGAATTGTTTTTTATTTAATTTTATTTATTCATTTATTTATTTTAATTTGATGAGAGGGGGTACGGGAGAGAAGCGAGAAAGCAAGCCTCCAGGTCTGGGACTTGAATCGTGGTCAGCCATGCGGGAGTGTCCAGCGCCTTAACCACCATGGCGCCTGCTGGTCCCATATAGCTGTTTCTTAAAGACAACTAAGTTAAGTTGAGTCTCTGATTCCTGTGGGAAATTCAGTGAGAAAGAAAATACTCAAGAAGGTGTACTCTCTTCTGCATGTTTATGATCCGGTGTGTCATACAACTTTTAATTTTCAATGATAAGTGTAATTGCTGTAGCATTTGAAGCCAAATGTTAAAAACTCACAGGCTGTTCATCTGATGAGTCAGGAATATTTGGTGGTATTTCTCATTCCAGGCATGTGTGAGCTGGGGCCCGCTGGAAGAGTTCTGGTACTTACAGGAAGATGGTCTGTGTCCTGTCTGGGTCAGTAGTCTTTCCGGTAGATCTTCTCCGGAGCAAAGCTGGGCTGCCTTGCCCTGAAACAGTTTTCAAGGATACAGAAATGCAGAACCTCTGTCTTTATTCCTGCTAAATAGTGAAAAGTGCTATGACAGAAACAAGTCTGACCACAGTAAGGATCCCTAAGTGAGGCACTTTAGGGTGTCCTCTTTCGGCTTCATCTGGAACCTGCCTTGAAACAAAGGAAAGACATCCTTCTCTTTCCCACTCAATTTCCAGCCTGGTTCCCAGACTCGGAATTTCTAGAGCACCCTGCGGAGTGCCTCCAGCTCTGCCCTTCCAAGCCCCAGGCCACACGCACCAGAACCTGGGAGAGTGCCTGGAGCACTGACAGGAGGGGGGCCGTTAACCCTAGAAGCCGTGGGGTGTCCAGGATTCCTGACTTGGAGCTGGTCCTGCAGGTCATGTCCAGTTCGGTTTGGGATCATTTCCCTTTCTTTCTTTCTTTCTTCCTTCTTTCCTTCCTTCCTTCCTTCCTTCCTTCCTTCCTTCCTTCCTTCCTTTCTTTCTTTCTTTCTTTCTTTCTTTCTTTCTTTCTTTCTTTCTTTCTTTCTTTCTTTCTTTCTTTCTTTCAGAGATTTTTGCTATAGGGCATGTGCACTCGCTAGAGAGACAGACAGAGATGGGGAGAGAGAAAGTAGAAATCACTTCCCAGGGTGGGTGACCATGCTGCAATTCCTTCTCCTCCATTCTTCTCTCAGGATTTTGGGCACACATGCAAATGCACCCAGCATGAGTTTCAAGTTGCCAGGTCCAGGCCTTGAACCGTGGTAGGCCATGTGAGAGTCCAGTGCCTAAACCTCTATGGCCCCTGCTGGCCCCTGCAGTCATTTCTAATGGCTGAAAGGCCACACAGCAGATGGGCATGAGCAGGAAGTCTGGAGGTCGACTGCCAGAGTCTAAAATCTTGGTGCTTCCTTTACTGAGCACGGAGCCTCAGCAGAGGTTTTTCTCTGCACTTCTAGAGCTGAATATGACACACCATCATGACTGGCTAGCACTAATTATTGTAATTATAAATAATCAGCAGTCATTATTGCTGACCACAGCTCTGAGCCACACACCTCGTTTTGAGTCTCTTCACTGTTTCTTTGAGGGCAGGGGACACCCCCGTGCCTCCTTTGACAAAGCCTATTCCTCAGCAGCCAGTGCTCACCTGCTCATTTACCCAGTCCAAACTTCCGTGCGTTGTGTACTAGGAGGTTCTCTGATGCTGGCGATGGAGTAGGGAGAACAAACTGAGCACATTTTCTCCATCTTGCCAGTATACCTCATTCACTCGGATAGTCAAGACAGACATTAACCAAATAATCACATAAACAATAGAAGAATCACAACTGGGGCAGGTGTTGTGGGTGGTGGCCCTGGGGCAGAATTGCCCAGCAGGGGAGGTTAGGCAGTTAGGGAAGGCAGCCCAGGAAGTGGTGTCTGTGCCGAGATCCAATAGTGAGGAGCAGCTAAGTGGATGAAGGAAGGAAGGACTTCCAACCGCGTGTGCAGAGGCCCCAGGCAGGCAGGCAGGCAGGCAGGCAGGCAGGCAGAGTGGGTCCTTCAGAGCGGTGGTTCTGAGGTATAACCGAGGTGCTTGTGCAGAACTGCTCAGCCCCATCCCGGAGTTGCTGACACTGTAGAAACCCATTCAGGGGGGTTGGGCACTGCAGACATGGGTGAACGGTGGGAGAATCATGGCATAATGAGGTTTTTATTAACAAAAGGCCACTGTAACTTGAGAATGAATTGGAGGGGACCAGAATAAATATGAAGAGGCAAGCTAGGAGGCCGTGCAGGTAGTCCAGCTGAGAGAAGATGAGGTTTTGGAGTAAGGTGGTCATTGGTCAGGGTTCTCCAGAGACACAGACAGAGGTTGATGGCTTTCTCTCCTCTCTCGTAGAAGAAGTAAATAAATAAACTAAAAACAAACAAAACCAGAAGATTTGTTAGAGGAATTGCCTCATGCGATTATGCTGTCTGAGAGGTCCCACCACAGGCCATCTGTGAGCTGGAGACCCAGGGATGCCAGTAGCGTGGCTCAATCCATGTCTGACAGCCTCAGAACCAGGGAAGCTGAGGGTGTAACTCTCAGTTCCAGGCCAAAGGCTTGAGAAGCTGGGGGTTGCTCGTGCCAGCCCTGGAGCCTGAAGGCTAGATGCCCTGGGGTTCTGGCGTCCCAGGGCAGGAGACAGCTCCTGGACAGAGACCAGTTTGCCTTTCCTGTGTGTTTGTTCTCTGGGCCCTGGCCATCCACACTGGGGGTGGATCTTCCCCACGCAGCCCCCTGACTCACAGGCCCATCTCCTCTGGAAACTCCATCACAGACACACCTTGAAGTAGTGCTCTCCCAGCCTCCAGGCAGTCCGCGTGCAGTCACGTCACACAAGCTGACCTCACAGGTGGTGACTGCACATGAAGGGAGGCGCCGTGGAACAAGGGGGTGTTGGAGTCATCCAGAGTGTCATAGCAACGCTTGGCCCTGGGTCTCAGATTGCAGAATGACAAGTGGGCAATACACCTTAAGGGAATCTTGTGAACATTGTAAAACAAATAAAAACAGAGGCAAAATCACTGGGAGAACCCCAGCAGGTGAACACTGGACTCCTCAGTGAGCAGTCTTCAGCTGCCTGGTCAGCGTCCTGCCGATCCTGGCGATTTCTCGGCCTTCGTACCAGGTGGTGGCATCTCCCCTTCTTCTTGGTCCTTTGGAAAGAAAGGGAAGCTTCTGCCCTCCCTTGGCTATCGGCAGTTCCAGCTCATTCTCTCCAGAGATGGCACTCAGAGCAGGCAGCCGTCTGCACGGACAGAGCGAACCACAGGTCCAGCGTGCCAGGCTCTGCGGCCGCCTGCCTCGTTAGGCTGCTAGCAGCTGCGCTGGCGAGTTAGAGGTGATCAGTGCGTCTAGTCAGCTGATTATCACTGGGGACTGGCCTCAGTCTGGTGTATCCTTAGTAGCCATCATTGCTTTTTACCTTGAAGAAGAACGAGAGGCCTGAGGGTTCATATTTATCCCTGTGGACTTTTTTCTTTGACCCAGAAAATTGTCATCTTGAATAAGTCTGTCTTGTCCTCTGAGAACAGTTACAAACTCCCCCAGGAGCAGTGTCACAGCTGCAGCCTGTAATCAGAGGACCAGGGGCACAGACATCTCCCTTCCCGGGTCCCAGGTGGAAGCCAGAGGAGTCCGGAGGTCTGGGCTCAGCTCACCTGGACAAGGATCAGTTCGCTGGTGCCCCAGCATCCTGGGAACCGTAATGTGTCACTGGATAGTCTCGAGGGCTCTGGCCCTGCCCCTGCCTGGGCAGCAAGGTGGTGGCCTAGTGGCATCTCTGGGGATGGGAGGGTCTGCATTCTGCCCTCCGCCTTCCTCAGCACAGCCATGGCCTTGACCTAGTTCTCACAGGAGGGGGGAACAGCTCCCTTGGGCTGCTCCTCTGACATTTGCCACTTTTATTAGGAATAAATTGCTTGAGTCAAGAGGGCTTGGCCACCTCTTCACAGCCAAGCCCACAGTGGCGGGCCTCACGAGGGAAGTCACTTGCCAGTGCACGTGCCCTGTAGCAAAAAAAAAAAGAAAGAAAAAAGGACTACATACCTTAGATAATATTCTATATTAGCTAATGTTTCTAATAATGGAATTAGCAAAAAATGATGAAATCGTTCAAACTTGTCTTTGTACTAATATACTCGGCTTACTCCACATTCCTGAAGGTTAACAAGAGATAAATTTGGCTTAGACTAGACTTTTACTGAATTCATCACTTAAAAAAAAGGGCCAGTAGGAAAAGCCATCTTTTACTTTTATAATTTTTAATCCATCATTAAAAGTACAACTTGCTTTATGATCTGAAGAAATACCATCTAAGTCTTTATATTAGGAACAAAAGTGAGCCTTTCAGGAATAAAAAAAAAAAAAAGAGTGGGGCTTAATCTGCATTAGCCCTTTGATGTATTTCTAGATTTAAAAACCCCCCCCGCCGCTCGCAGCCACGTTGAAACAGACCCAGCGATGTGGCCGGCGCCGGCGCGTCCTTTTCTCCTCTCGGCACACGTAGCCCGAGTGGCCTTTGGCGAGTGTGGCTGCGCCTCTTCGACCTGTCCCGACGTGCGCTGGCCCCGGAGTTCCGCACTCGTTACTCCTTCCCCAGGCCAAGGCTCGTCAGTTAATGGTTGGTGTAATGAAGAATAAACGACTTTGCCCTTTTCTGTCTTCTTTTGAGCATTTCTTCAAGACCACCACTGGCACGTTTAGGGTGGTTTATGAACTGGGAAATGTAAGCATGCGGGCGGGAACGAGGCGTGCTGGTCGGCCGGGCGTTCTCAGAGAAGGGATCAGTGGATGCATTGGCCCTTTCAATAAGTCCTGTTGGTTGAATTCTTGGCAGTTTTAGTCATTTATTTAATTACATCGTTTAACCTCGATTTCTGTGTTAGAGAACCTGCCGACCTTTATGCACAGAGACAGCCTCTTGATAAGCACATTTTCTTTTTTGTGGCCCCGAGACCGTGGAGTTGGGGTATGCGTGTTCAGTGCCCTTTTTGTGGCTGGTCCTTACAGCAGAAGCAGCACTTCCAGCCAGCCGGTATCATACGTGGAGGAAACAATCTGGGTTTCAGTTTCACAAATGGAAAAACAAAACCAAAGAGGAAAAGGAAGTAATTCGTTAGCAGTGGCCACTGTGCAGAGGAGGATAACCCGCCTTCAAAGATTTTTGTTTTGAGCACTGTAATATAATGTTTAATAAATAGTTTACTTCAAAGGGCCTCGCGACAAGAAAACCGGCTGTTTTCCTGCTATTCTTGCTCCCTGGTTCAGTACGACTATAAGTAGCTCATTTCCGGTCCTCTGTGGTCTCAGGTGGTCGTTTGTGTTTATGACCCGAAAGCTGAGACTGTAATAACCGTGGCCCTATTTTAAGTCATTAGCAAAGCCAGCGTTCTGCAGGAATTGATTGAGGCTCTCGTGAAACCCCTGACATTTGACCTATCTTACGGAAAATGCTCGGATGCTCTAAGGCGTATGCACAGGGACTGTGTCCTCCAAAAATAGAAAACTGCATTTACTAAGCAAGGAAAAGGACCAACTTGTCAGAATGTACCTACGAAGTTTTTGATGTATTGTGAGCACTTCTGCTCTCCCGTTCTAAACTTCCAAACAATGCCTTCAGTATCTCAGAGATAAAAGCCCGACTGAGGTCACAAGGAGAGCACTGGCGATGTTTGAATTTTTCTTTTTTGGGGGGCTGTAGATATATTTGGCACATGTGCATGTGAGAGCTCACTATTAATACCCATTTCTCCCAAATACTGCCGAGAACCAAACAGACACGTGGAACTCAGAAAGAAATTATTGTTTTTCTTACTATAAATCCTAGCCTTGCCGTGTCCCAGGTCTGGGTGGGGCCTGGCTGTATCTCTTTGAAGCAGCACCCCAGTGATTCTGGTGATTGGGTCTGTGAACACTGCTGCTGCAGACCCACTGGTAGGCAAGGTGGGGCTCAGATTCCATCGCTCACCATTTGAGGCACTGATAGGACCCGTGGCCGTTCTGAGCTCAGACAGCTTGAATCTCACACTGGCTTCCTCCCTTCCATTGCATTCCTTCTCCTCTCTCTCTCTCTCTCTCTCTCTCTCTCTCTCAGTCTGAAATCAAAGGGAAAGGATTGCTTTAATATCTAGCAGTCCAAGCAGAGCGGGTGAGGGCTGGAGAAGAGGAGAGAGGAGTGCGTGGGTTTGTAGAAGGGAGGAACTGTTCCCCCCACCCCACCCACCACCGTTGCTTTAATGCTCCACACAGGCCGCGTGCACCAGGCCTGTTTCTGGCTAAGCGACTGTTCTTCACAGCCCTGGCTAGCGCCTTTACTCAGAACCAGCTTGCTGTCGCAGCCCTGGTGCTGAGGCAGGGTGCGCTGCCCGTTTCCAGCTAGGTTTTCGGAGACGCATACTGAACTTGGAACACAGAGAGCCCATCACAGCCACTCACAAGCCAGTCACTACACGGAGTTTAGGTTTTACACGAGCCACTGCCCTCAGAGGAATTAATCCACACCAACGTCCAGCATAGCTAACGTGTAAAAGGAGTTTCTCTAAGAGAGTTACAGTCTTCTTTGATCTGAGATTTGTCTTAAGGGATTGTTTGAGTTATGTTTTTGTGTTCGCAAGAGATTCACTCAACTATTTCTTTTTTAAAAATATTTTTACCATAGAGCGTGTGTGCTCACTGGAGAGAGACACAGAGACAAGGAAAGTAAGAGATCACCCTCCCTCCCCCAAAGGGATAACCACATCACTGTCCCTTCTCCTCCAATCTCCTCATGAGATTTTGGGCACACAGGCACAGGCTCTGGTGTTTTTTTCAAGCCACCAGCAGTTGGACTCCAACCACAGAGTCAGCCATGTGGTATCCACAGCCTTAATTACCATGCCACCTGCTGGCCCAATTTGTAAGAGTTTCTTAAACCAATTACCAGGATATGTATACGGTGGCCTTTAGGAAAGCCTAGCCACCCCAGGTGGGAATACATGAGCTGGCAGTCTCTGGATCTAGGTGGCCCTGGTTGTAATGATGACACTGTCCCGTGCATGCAGTGGACATGGGGCAGTCGGTGTGGACACGGCACCTCAGATTCTCTCCTGTGTAATCTTCTCACGAGGTGAAGGCCATTCCCACTGCTTCGAGATGAGGGATTTGAGATTTACAGACACTGGATAGCATTTCTGGGGCTACATAAGCTGATTCTATAGTGTAACAGGGATACACCCCAGGCTTTCTAAGGACAGAAGCTGGGACCCCACAGCCTCAACCTCGGCAGCCCCAGGGTCTTCCACACTGTGGCACCCCCTGTGCATCTGCCCGAGCCCCTCTCTAGGAACGTACTGCTTTCCACGTGGCTTTCACTTCCTCTGCCAGCTGTAACTTCTGCACGTTCAGATCGACGCCAGTCATGGCCGCATTAGCCGTTCTCTGGAAACTGCCTTGTTCTCTATTATTCCTGAGAGAAGGAATCTGGCCCATCTCATCTTTTTGCACCTGGGTTTTGAATGGATCACTGGACAGTCTGGGGGTTTGCTGCCCGCTAGTCCGACTGGAAATAGGAGGAGGCCAGACTCCCCGGATGCTGTACACTGTCACCTAGAATGACCTCCCTGGGAAAAGTGCTAGACTCACATCCATGTCACTAATGGGATATGTTCCCAAAGATACACGTATGTCCAAGTCAGTCATCGGTGCTGTTTGTGTTAACAAACTACCCACCCGTCCACTGGCAGGGGTTTGAGTAAAGAAACTACAGTACTCCACGTGGTAGAGCAGTCACATGAAGCCACTGAAATTATGATTAGGTCAGTGTTAAGACGGAAAGATGAAATATGAACTAATCGAAACACGAAAAGATAAGGTTGAAATGGTATCAAATATTATTCTGTTTTAAAACAAATTTAGGAGGTTGAATTTAGAAATACTAGTAGTTGCTAAACTCGAGTGGGATTTCCTTCATATTCTTCTGTTAAATTCTGATTTTCTTTTAAGCTTGTTCATTTCTTCCATCAAAGAGAGAGAGAGACGCACACACAGAGACATCCCCAATAGGGTGTTCATGCCACAACCCACCCTCAGTCTCAGTGGACCTGGGTCATGGTCATGTGTGCTGGCGTGCTCAGAGTCGTCCTGACATGTGAACCCAGGTCCTTTCCCATGTAGGTCCGATTGCACTCTGACTACACCACCACCTGGCCCGATATCGGGTTTTTTAATAACGGCTTATTTTCCTTATGTGATATTTAGAAACATATTTGACAAATAGATCAAGGTAAAGCAGTTGTACTAATTTCAAGTAGCTGAGATGCAAAGCATTAACTATTAAGGAAGACAAGCAGTCCAAGATACAGGGCCAGCCCTGAGCACAGTGGTGAAGTCAGATTCTACCTGATTGACCATGTTTGAAATCCCAGCCCCAGCAGCTTGAAAACATGCTGGGCAGACATGTATGGCATGCCCTACGTCCCCACAGGATGGAGGAATGGAGGAATGAAGGGAAAAGGGTGTGTGACCAGGCCTTGTGGAGGGGGAGCCTTCTCTCCCCCTTTCTTTCTCATTGGCAGGTGCGCGCACCCTCTGGCAGTAAAGACAGCCAGACAGAGACGCCTCAGCACTATTATTGGTGACTACAAATAATTACTTTTGCCTATAAATAGAACGAATTAAGGGCACAAGATTTGAATTTAACAATAAAAGAACATTATTACTAAGGTGCTAAAAGGAGAAAGTCACACATCTTTAATAGAGTAATACTCCAAATTTCTAGTATCTGGAAGTATCTCAACCATACACTCTTTTTCTTTTTGAATAGAAATTTTTTTAGAAGTTTATTTTTTGAGAGAGGGAGAGCCACAAGGTCCTCATGCTACCAATTATCCTCAGCCTCAGGCAGCAGGATGTGAACCCAGTACCTTCCATGTGGGGCCAGCATCGTGTAGTGCTATGTCACTGCTGCATCACCACCCAGTCCCAGTGGCTTTTTTCTTTCTTTTTTTCTTTTTTTTCCCCCTAGAATAACTAGAAAAGACTTTAGAATCACTGAAGGGAGTTATCATCAGGCTCATTACTTTAAAATTATTGACTCATAATTTAAATAGTATACTAAGCTGACTGTGTGTGTGTGTGTGTGTGTGTGTGTGTGTGTGTGTGCGCAGGACAGTTTTTGACAATGTTAATAGGAGATAGGAGTGTTTCCAAAAAGATAATCAAATCAAGTTGGGAAATGCTGGATTAAATTAAGCAATTTCTTTAAAGATAGCCCTTTTATTTTTTTTAAGTTTTTTTTATTTCCTCCATGAGTGAGACAGAGAGAGACAGAGAGAGACAGCATTCACAACAGGGTCCTGACCCTGCGATCCTCCCCCTATCATTATCCCCATGTGATCACATGAAGCAGGTAAGGGCCTGAGAGCAGTGAGTGGCTTCCAGTGATAAGGGTCCAGTGCTTCTGACCCACTGTCACCTGGCATTGACATCTGAATAGGCTGCAGAGTTGTGAGACCGCAGACTGTGGCCCTACCCTCAGAATTGCCAATTCAGAGGCCTGGCAGGGGCCACAGCTTTCATTTCCAGCAAGTTCCCAGCTTCTGCAACTGCTGTGTGAGGACCCTGCTTCGGAACCGGTAGTCGGCACCACTTCAGGCCGCTTGCGAAGTCAGCATCCTGCAATTGCTCTATCCCGCATGCTTGGTGCGGATGGTACCAGGCAGCTTTGAGAGCAGATATTGCTCATTCTAGAGGAAAGAAATGCTCGTTAGGAGGCTGAAGTGTATGCTTAACCACTATGTACCACCCCCTGAAAGAAAGGCGGCGTTTCAGTGGTGGGAAAGGACACAGCTACTCGTGGGGCAGGGGCGTGGGTGTGCGCACGTGCCCTATCTTCCTACCAATCAGTGTGGTAACTTCACTTTGCAAGAACCATGCGACGACTACTATCATGTTTGCCTTTTAAAGGGCAGACAGCTGAGGGAAGCAGGGGCATGGAGGTTAAGGCGCTGGATCCCACATGGCCAACTCTGTGGTTCAAGTCCCAGACCTGGTGGCTTGAGAATCATGCCAGGTGCATGTGCTTGCAGCCCAAAAATCCCAAGAAGAAAGTGGGGAAGAAGAGACTGAGGCATGGCCATTTCCATGGGGGGTTGATTTTCACACACCCCCCCCAGTGTCTCTCTGGTGAGCATACATACCCAGTAGCAAAAAAAAAAAAAAAAGGCAGATAGCTATTCACAACAGCAAGCAGCAGATCCATACTCTGTTTTCATCGCCTCATCAGGCAAAAATGTAAAGGATAATTTTAGTCCAAAAAAAAAAAGGAATAAAAGAGAGGATGAGAGGAAAGAACTTGACTCACTGCAGACAGCTGCAAAATGTCGCCCTTGGGATAGAGGTTAACTCGATTGTGAAATAGTGGCCCAAGCTCACACTCCTAATAACTTTTTTTAGCCCTGGAGAAAGCGCCTCCGTTTACTGGAGATGCTTGGCAGAAGGTGCGGGTTCGTGGCTGGCTCAGCAGGAGCCCGGGAATCGAAAGCTCGGGATGTACAAACTCATTTACATGTGTAACGCTTTTATTTTAAATCTCCTCTAAATGTAAATATTTTGGTCTCCTTTTCTCTATTTTTTTTTTAAATAAAAATATTGTTAGTGAATGTAAGTCTAAATAAAGGAGAATCAAGTGGCTTTTGAGCCTCCCTAAAAGAAAAAAGTGGAAACACCAGATGACTCTAAGTAGGGATGCTGAGAGTTCTAACCCACTAAGAACTTGGGCAGAGGTCAATGGGAGGTCTCATTTCAGTGTTTTAGAATGTAGGGGAAGAATTACTTAGAAAAGGCTCATTTACTTGGAGAGTAGGTGGTTAAATACATCTCTATGAAAAGGCAGTTTCCTGCTCCTCGGTAGCTGCTTGAACTGTCATTTTTCTTTTTATTATTTTTAAGTGTATTTACTTATTTCTTCCATGAGTGAGTGAGAGAGAGAGAGAGAGAGAGAGAGAGAGAGAGAGTGAAAGAGAGAGAGAGAGAGAGAGAAAGAGACAGCACCCTCTACAGGGTCTTGATACCTGATCCAGCGCAGCCTCAGCCACCTCAGATTGTGGGCCCGTGCGTGTCTGGTGTACTCAGGGAGGCCTCTGGACTTGAACCAGAACCTTCCCATGAGGGTCTTCTTTGCAGAGCACCACATTCAGGACATCTGAGTCCCCGCCTAGAAGAAACCCAACCCGTCTGAGCAGTCAGCTCAGTTCTTCAAGCTAGCTTGAACCTTGCTCAAACTCTGTCCCCTGCCACAATCCCAGCTCTCTCAAACCTCTGTCTCTTGTTGAGACCTGAGAAATCCCTTTTGCATCCAAGTTGGGAAAATGTAGACTCGGACAAAACAGACACTGAAGCTTCGGTCCTCCACACACTCGCAGATTCCAGCCCACTTGGCCTGAAGTGTTGCTTGAAACTAGCAGAATGTTTACATTCTACCATCCTCCACAAAACCTGGTGCATTTCAGTCCATGCCGGTGAGGGCTCTTCTCCTCCTCGTCTTCCCCCCTCCCTCCCAACTTGTTTGCTTTCAGCTTCTCTTTAACGGATACTTAAAGCTACATTTGTTGTTCAGTTGTAGAGAACAGTGGCATGTAAGAAAGCAAAATTCAAAAAGTTCTCTAAAGTCATTTTTTTTAATGGAGTAACATGGAGCATTGACCAACTCTCTAGCACCCCATCACTTTCACAGAACTTGGTCTCTCCTATGACATAGATAGGTCCAGATGCCAGTTCGAGCCCTCTTGGCTTTAGATTTGGAATTCCTTCAACACCTTAGATATTTCAAGCCCTTCAAGTCTTAAGCTACTGGTGAGCCCTTCTGCATGGCCTTTTATGACCAAATGACAAAGAGAATACCTTCTGCCCTCAGGCTTCCTGGTGACTCTCTGACTGTCTTTTTCCCCCCACCTCCACATCTTGTCT
>NW_006159515.1:4314600-4332207 GCF_000334495.1 Tupaia belangeri chinensis | reverse complement strand
TTCCTGCTCTCCTAGAAAGCTCACTGCTTCCTCTGTCCTTGATCAGATTTATTCTCGTCAAGCCTTATTTTACATCCTAGCTCCCCCATAAATCCTCCTCTGACCACCTTAGTCGGCCTTCCTCAGAAATTCGCCATTTTTCATTTTCTCAACACTTAGAGAAACCTGCTGTTAGGAGGGACCTTAGAGCAGTGGTTCTCAAGTAGCACAGTTGCTGCAGGGGGTTCTAGGCACTGTCTAATATTAAAATATCGAGACACTTTTGGCTGTCGCTATTGGGGGGGGGATTGCTTTTGGCATCTAATGGGTAGAAGCCAGGAATGGTGCCAGTCATCCCACGGTGTTCAGGGCTGCCCCAGAGCCAAGTTGCGTCTAGTCCTTGTGCCGCTGTTAGCAAACATACCCATGGTGGCGCTGTTGAGAACCCCGGCCCGAGATGACTAGATGGAGCTGGATTATGTAAGACCCTTACAGTCTTGTACCACCCTAAGAGTGGATCTTGGACACACCTGGATGTATGCAGCAATGAGAAGCTCAGTGCAGCACGGGACTGTCCATCCTGTTAGTGGAGAGCTCGCCGCCACACTGCCTCCTTAGGTTGAGTTGTGGTTCACATTGTGTCTTCTGTGGTTGGGCATTAGAAATCAATCCTTTGGGGCCAGCAGGTACTCTGGTGGTTAAGGTGCTGGATCTCACATGGCTGAATCTGGTTTGAATCCCAGACTCAAAGGCCTGTGAACATGCCAGACGCATGTGTATGTGTGCCCAAAATCTTGAGAGGAGAATGGAGAAGTGATTGTGGTAATTTCTCATTTTCCCTCTCTTTCCATTCTCTCTGGTGAGTGCATGCTCCCTATGGCAAAAAAGCTTACCAAAAGGCTGGCAGGTGGTGTGTGGTTAAGGAAGCTAGATTCCCACATGGCCAACTGTGATTCAAGTCCCGGACATGGTGGCTTGCTTTCTCACTTTCTCTCTCTCTGTCCCTCTCTGGTCAAATAAAAATAAATAAAATGAAATCAATAAAATGAATAAATAAAGTAAAGTTAAATAAAATAATTATTTAAAAACATTTTTTTTAAAAAAACTTACCAAAAATAAAAGTGGGGCTAGCAGGTGACATGGTGGTTAAGTCACTGGACTCCTACATGACTGACTGGTTCAAGTCCCAAAACTGGCAGCTGACTTTTTCAATCTTTTTCTCTGGTCAAATTAAATAATAGTAATAATAAATAAATTAAATAAATGTATTTTTTTAAAAGTCAGTTCTTTCCCACATGGAGGCCCTTTGAGTGGTGTCCATAAAGAGCTAGTTCCCTATCAGTCCTTGTCATTCTCATCATCAGCCCCACATCATAGTTCCACAACTGTCTCTAACATGTGCATGTTCCCAAAGAACTGCGTCCTTCCTCAGAACAGAGGCAGAGTCTCATTCGTCTTGTGGACTCTGTGACTAGTGCAGTTAATTTATTCTCGTCATGGAGCCAGCTCTCTGTCACAGCCACTGACACCTTTCCCGGCGGCGGGTGCTCACGGACTGTCGTCACAGCACCGGGACGGCACGGCACTCCTGTGCTCTCCGTCGGCATGTGCGGAACACGGTCGCTTTTCAGGTGGAGATGGGGTTTTTAGTTTGAAAATGTTTATTTGTAAAGCAGGGAGATAATGCAATGTTATTTAAGGCGTTCTTGCTTCTCACTTATGACTAAATAACAAAGAAAATACCTTTTACTCTCTGCTGTCCAGTTTGTTGGGTTCATTTGGGAGATAGTGTCAGTGACCTGGAATGGTGCCAGCTTCTAATTAGCACTCTGTGTAAACCACTGATTTCACTGTAAATGTAATTACCGCAGAGTTCCTTGGCTACCGTGGACCCAGCCTACGGTTTATTCCCACACTTGTTTCTCTCATCTAAAAGCCAGACTTCGTTTAGGTTCTTATACTTTTAGGTAATTTAAGCTTATTTTGAAATAACTTCTGACTTACAGGAAAGTTACAGGAATGGTACAAAGAATGTCTATATAATTTTGCCCCGGATTCCTTCGAATGTCAGCATTTCATCATGGCTACGTTTTTGTCCACCCCTCTCCCCCTGACTTTCTATGATGTATAATTGGTTTCTTCTGAACCGTTTCAGCAAGTTGCTACCAATACTTAAACGCGCCTTTCCTCCACATCAAACAGCCTTCCGTCACATGGCCGCAGTACGGTTAGCTATCCAAGTCAGGAGATTAGCTGTCCGGGTGCAGTGCCCTTGGCCAATCTACAGACCTTTAGAATTCTGCGCTTTCCTAATTTGCAGTATTTTTTTCAAATTTTGCCAGTTATCCTGCTATAAAAATAAATGACTTTTATAGAAAAAGAAAAGAAAAAAGAAAAAAAATGGGAGGGGGGCCAGCTGTATTTCAGAATCACACAAACATTGCACTTAGTGTTCATGTCCTTTTAGTCTCTCTTATCCTGTAATAGAACTGTTTCTCACTCCATCTTTGTCTTTCACGACGTTGACATTTTTTAAAGGTAGGACATTTATTTTGTCAAATGTTCCTCTTCTCCTATTTGTCTGGTATTTCTACACAGTCAGATTGTTACAGACTTTTGGCAGGAAAACAACAAAATCGTGGCTTCTTGGTGTTCCGTGTCGGGAGGCACGAGTTTCTGTTTATCCCATTCCTAGTGCTGTTACTTTGATTACTTGGTTAAGGTGGTGTTTGTCAGGTTTCTCTGCTGTAAAGCTGCTACGTTCCTTTTTCCATCTGCCTGGGAAAGAGAAGAGACACCAAAACTGGTCACTTCGGGGTAGTATGAGTGCTAGGACAGAGCCAGGGTGCCGTGGGAGTTCAGGGGAGTCTTCCAGAGTCGAGGACACCTCAGCTGTGACCTCAGGAATGATTCTGAGTCATCCAAGCACAGGAAACCGGGCCGGGTATTCTAGAGGGTATAGTTCCACGAGCAGCCTGCAGCGATGAGATTACATGGCGTGTGCAGGAAACTACGATCGGCTCCCCAAGCTCTGCGGCTGAGCGCTCTAATCTCGGGGTCGGGATTGGACACCAAGTGCACCAGCTCTGATGGGAGGCTGGAAGCAGAGGCTGTGCTCTGTGTCTCTCAGGGGCTTGGTGTCTCTTTTCTCTCTGAATCCCATAGTTCTCTGTCTTCCCTTCTAATTAACACAGAACCCACAGTAGCAGAGAAGTAGGAACTAGAAGGAAGTCTCAGTATCCGATAGTCACAGAAGAAACGTCATCGGAATGCCCAGTTTACTTTATTTCACTGGAATTTGGTTTTCTTCTCAGACAACGTGAAAGAAAATCATCTTTGGGGCCAGCAGGTGGTGTAGAGATTAAAATGCTGGATCTCACGTGGCCAACTGTATGGTTCAAGTCCCAGACCCAGCAGCTTGAAAATCACACTGGGTGCATGTGTATGTGTGCCCAATATCCTGAGAGAAGAATGAAAGAGAAGAAATTGTGGTGTGGCCATCCCCCTTGAGGGCTGATTTCTCACTTTTCCTCTTGTGCTCTCTCTCTTTCTCTCTCTTTGTCTCTGTCAGGCAACTGCATATGCCCTGTAGAAAAAAAAGAAAAAAAATCATCTTGGGACCACCAGAAGGCGTAATGTTTACGTCACTGGACTCCCATATAGTCAGCCACGGTTCAAGTCCCAGACCTGACAGCTTAAACTCACGTCAGGCATGTGTGAGTGTGTGGCCAAGATCCCAAGAGAAGAATGGAGGAGAAGGGATTATGGTGTGGCCATTCCCTGAGGGGTGATTTCTCACTTTCTGTCTGTCTCTTTCTGTCTCTTTGGTGAGTGCACATGCCCTATAGCAAAAAAATTTCTTAAAAAAATTATCTTTGTAAAAAAATGCTGTCACTTCTGTTTCGAGTGTAGAAATTACAATATGATCAAATTATGCAAACAAAATGAAAAAGCAGTGTCGCATTTCTATCATTTTGACATCCAGCCTGTTTTATTTTAGAAGGAGACTTTTGCTATAGGGCACATGCACTCGCCAGAGAGATGAAGACAGAGAGACAGAAAGCAAGAAGTCATTCCCCAGGGGAGACGGCCACGCTGCAATCTCTTCTCCCCAATTCTCCTCTCAGGATTTTGGGCATGAATGCACCACTCACTGGCATAAGTTCTAAGCCACCAGGTCAGGATTCAAGCTGCTGTCGACTACGTGGTAGTCAAGCAGTGTAACCATTATGCCATCTGCTGGTCTACTGATTTTATTTTTTTACTAAATAGTGACTTCCCAAGGCCTGGGCCAGTAGATCCCATCAGCAGTGCCAGGGCCGTTTCAGGTTCCTGCCAAGAAACTGCTGTAACTCTCTGATTCTTCAAACTCAGTTCACGCCAAGTCATTTCCTCGGCCCTTCTATCAGGGAGGTCATCCTTGGCTTGGTGAACGTTAGTGGTACTATCAGCAAGAGAAGGGTTATGAACCTTTGTATAAATTTCAGTGACAGGACCAGCAGGTAGTGTGGTGGTTGGGGTACTAGACTCCTGTATGGCCAACCACAGTTCAAGTTCCACACCTGGTGGCTGCTTTCTTCCTCTCTCTCCCTCTCTCTTTCTCTCTCTTGAGTATGTGTACTCCAGAGCAAATTAAAAAATGATAATAGTTAATAATTAAAGTTAAATAATTCTTTAAAAAATTAATTTTAGTGATAACTACAGAAAAATAAATTTTCAAAAGAATTCAGCAAGGTTTTTGGGACCAGCAGATGATGTAATGGCTATGTCACTGGACTCCCCGTAGTTCAAGTCCCGGACCCGGTGGCTTAAACTCACACCGGGTGCATGTGTGTGCGTGTGTGCCCAAGATCCCCAGAGGAGAATGGAGGAGAAGGGATTGAGGCATGGCCATCCCCTCTGGGGGGTGATTTCTTGCTTTCTGTCTCTTTGTCTCTGTCTTTCTGGCGAGCGCCCACACCCCATAGCAAAAACCTCTCCAAAAAAAAAAAGAAAGGAATTCAGTGAGTTTTTCAAGACCTGGTAAATATCTTTTTAAGAGAAATTGCCTGGTTTGGAGGTTCTTAATTCTAGTCTGCAGGAAAATGTTCTTTGGCATTGGAAGTTCTGTTTTGTTTTGTTTTGTTTTTTTCCCTTCTGCCATGTAGATTGGTCAGAAATATTATCGCCTCAATTTTCTTCAGCCACAAATATTGAGTATCTTATATGTACCGGATGCTGTCATCCCTTTTCACACAAACGTTGGTACAGTCTAATGGAGAGGACTTATCAGCGAGAAGGGAGGAAGGAAAGGAGATAGAGAGAGAGAAAGAGGAGGGAGGGGGAGGAGTGAGGGAGAGTGAAAGGAAAGGAGAAGGAAAAAAGGAAAGGGAAGGGGAGAGAGGGAAGGGAGGGAAAGAAGAAGGAAAAAATAAAGCCACAAATCAATTGGCAGCATCCACTTTACTGACTAAATAACCTGCGAGGCTGGAAGCCATATGGTGAGTACAGGCTCAGATTTCTGAGATGACCTGAAACCACGCAGGATCCTCAGCAGCTTGAGGGCTTGGGAAAGGCGATTGCAGTGTGATGAGACCCTGTCGGGGCGCTCCCCCCTTGTGTACATATGTACTCTCTATTGTATAAAATTTTCAACATTAAGGGATGCCATCGATTGAGTGGCTCAAACAGCAGAAAAGAGTTTTCCCACAGTTCTGGAGGCTGAAAGACTAAGGCCAAGGTATGAGCATGTTGGTTTCTCATGAAGTTTCTCTCCTTGGCTTGTAGATGGTTGCCTTGTCTCTGAGTCTTCACGTGGTCTTTTCGTGTGTGTGTGCACTCCTGGCATCTCTTCCCGTTCTGTTTCTGTATTTTTTCTAGAAGAATTATTTATTTAATTTTATTTATTATCATTACTATTTTTTAAAAATATTTGCTACAGAGCACTTGTGCTTATCAGAGAGAGAGAGAGAAAGGAAGCTGTGAGGTCCAGTATTTGAACTGCAGTCAGCCACTGGGGAATCCAGCACCTTAACCACCACACCACCTTCTGGTCCCCTCTGTATTTTATTTTTAAGTTTATTTATTCTTTGTGTGTGCATGTCGGGGCGGGGGGGCTGCTGGCAGATGGTGTGGTGGTTAAGGTGCTGGCTGATCACAGTTTGAGTCACAGACGTGGCGGCTTACTTTCTCACTTTCCCTCCCTCTGTCTCTCTCTGATCAAATTTTAATAATAATAAAAATTAATTAAATTAAGTAATTATTTAAAAGAGAGAGAGAGAGACACCTTCAACACAGTCTCATGCTGTGACCTCCACCAGCCTTTCATGGACACACACATGTCTGTGTCCAGCATGTACATGTTGGTCTGAGACTCAAAGCCCAATCTTCCATGTGGCCTCCAGCATTGCAGAACCATACCCTTCTGCTACACCATACGGCCGAGCCTCTTCCTGTTCCTACAGGACTCCAGTCCTGTTGGACGGGGCTCCACCCTATGGTCTTACTAAACCTCAGCGACCTACTCATTGGCCCTGTCTCCATATACAGTCTCCTTGGGTTCCAGTATGTGAACTTTGTGGGGGGCTCAGTTCAGTCCCCAAACAGGGATCATAGCAATGGCCACCATGTACTTGGCACTTATGTGCAGGGCATTGTGCCAGGCAGTTTGCATGATTCCCTCATTCAAATCCTGAAGTAGTTGTACACATTTTTTTCCACAGTTACAAGCAATGCTTTTAATTTTCTACCTACAAGACAAGCAAAGTCTCTCCCATTCAACAGATGAAGGAACTGAGGCTTAAAAAGTAGGGTGACATACTCTAAGGCACACAAAGCCAGGGTCTGACCCTGTTCTACAAAGTACCAGGCAGACTTATGCCCACAGCTACTTAGGTTTACCAGATGACCAACTTTGAAGAAAGGGTGTGTCATTCAGAAAATTATCCTACCTAGTCAAGAGCCTTTTTCGAGAGAAATGTTTGCTATAGGGTGTGTGCACTCATCAGAGAGACAGAGATAGAACACAAGAAATCACCCCATGGGGTGTGGTGGTTAAGGTGCTGGCTGATCACAGTTTGAGTCACAGACGTGGCGGCTTACTTTCTCACTTTCCCTCCCTCTGTCTCTCTCTGATCAAATTTTAATAATAATAAAAATTAATTAAATTAAGTAATTATTTAAAAGAGAGAGAGAGAGACACCTTCAACACAGTCTCATGCTGTGACCTCCACCAGCCTTTCATGGACACACACATGTCTGTGTCCAGCATGTACATGTTGGTCTGAGACTCAAAGCCCAATCTTCCATGTGGCCTCCAGCATTGCAGAACCATACCCTTCTGCTACACCATACGGCCGAGCCTCTTCCTGTTCCTACAGGACTCCAGTCCTGTTGGACGGGGCTCCACCCTATGGTCTTACTAAACCTCAGCGACCTACTCATTGGCCCTGTCTCCATATACAGTCTCCTTGGGTTCCAGTATGTGAACTTTGTGGGGGGCTCAGTTCAGTCCCCAAACAGGGATCATAGCAATGGCCACCATGTACTTGGCACTTATGTGCAGGGCATTGTGCCAGGCAGTTTGCATGATTCCCTCATTCAAATCCTGAAGTAGTTGTACACATTTTTTTCCACAGTTACAAGCAATGCTTTTAATTTTCTACCTACAAGACAAGCAAAGTCTCTCCCATTCAACAGATGAAGGAACTGAGGCTTAAAAAGTAGGGTGACATACTCTAAGGCACACAAAGCCAGGGTCTGACCCTGTTCTACAAAGTACCAGGCAGACTTATGCCCACAGCTACTTAGGTTTACCAGATGACCAACTTTGAAGAAAGGGTGTGTCATTCAGAAAATTATCCTACCTAGTCAAGAGCCTTTTTCGAGAGAAATGTTTGCTATAGGGTGTGTGCACTCATCAGAGAGACAGAGATAGAACACAAGAAATCACCCCATGGGTGGATGTCCATGCCATAATCCCTTCTCCTCCGTTCTCAGTGTTTTGGGCATGCACATACATGTACCTGGAGTGTTTCAAGCCACCAGATCCGAGACTTGAACTGCAGTTGGCCACATGGGAGCCCAGCACCTTAACCACTACGACACCAGCTGGCCCTGGAGTATTCTTTAATGGCATGTTATTGGCTGAGTGTAGTGAGAGAAGAAACTTCTCAGAGAACATGAGCTAAATTCCCCTGGAAAAGTCTGTTCCACCCATGGAGATGGCCTGTGTCCATTCTCAGTGTGGTCCCCAGACCAGTGACTTCAACATCTCCTGGGACCTTGTTGAAAATTAGAGCCCCTAAGGGCTCCGACTCAGGAACTCTGGAGGGCGTACCCAGGAGTCTCTGTTTTTGCAAGGCCTTCAGGTGATTTTTTTATTCATTTTTTCTGTGAGAGACAGAAAGGCAGGCACCTTCAACAGGATCTTGATGCCCTGTCACCCCCAGCCACAGCTGGCCCTAGGTCAAGGGCAAGCATACTCTGAGAGGTCTCCAGATGTGAACCTGGAACCTTCCTGTATGAGTCAGCCTCTCCCAGTGTCATGTTTGCTGCTCTGTCACCGTCTAGCCCCATCCAGGTTGATGTTTGGAAACCACCTTTGTCTTCTGTCAATGGAGAGCACTTTCTTAGGTTATCTGATGCCTCCTCCGCTGATGCCGTCTATATCAAACAACCGCTGATTATGACTCACATACCCACAGTACCATCTGGTGCTGGTCCCGTTTCAAATTTATTTCTGTGGCCAGCTAGTGATATGGTGGGTAAGGCAGCTGGATCCAACATGGCCTATCATGTGGTTCAAATCCTAGACCTGGGGAACCAGCAGTTAGCGTAATGGCTATGTCGCTGGACTCCCACGTGGTTGACCGCGGTTCGTGTCCCGGACCCGGTGGCTTAAAACTCATGCCGGGCGCGTGTGCGTGCGTGCCCAAGATCCCGAGAGGAGAATGGAGGAGAAGGGATTGCGGCGTGACCATCCCCCCTGGGGGGTGATTTCTCGCTTTCTGTCTCTATGTCTCTCTCTGTCTGTCTGGCGAGCGCACGCGCCCTACAGTGAAAATCTCTCCAAAAAAAAAAAAAAATCCTAGACCTAGTGGCTTGAAAAACACATGGGGTGCATGTGTGTGCACACCCAACATCCTGAGAGGAAAATGGAAGAGAAGGGATTGCAGCATGGCCATCCCTCCTGAGGGGTGCTTTTTTAAAATTTTTTTTTCACTTTTCTTCTCTATCTCTTTCTCCAGTGAATGCATATGCCCTATAGCAAATGTTTAAAAATCTGTTTTTTTCCTGATTGTAAATAAATAAGGTGGTATATCCATCGCTTTTTCATGAGTGAGCTTGACAAGATCTGATCCATCTAGAGCTAATCCATTCCCAGCCCATTCTGGGTGTATACAGGAAGGCTTATTCCTCAGCTTGGAGGCAGAGGCCCAGCCCCCGGTCCAGGGCAACTTCTCTGAGGTAGATGCTGTGGAGGCCCCAGCCGCCCCCTTGTCCAGGCTCTGCCTACATGTACTTTCAACCCAGGGAAGGGGGAGTGGTGGCTGTAAGCATCCCCTCATCTTATTCCATGGGCCTCTGTGTGGCAGGTATGTAATTGTGGCAGTAAAGGAAGTCAGTACACCTTTTTCATCCTGAGTAGACAGCTGTCACTTACACGTGAGTCCGCAGGGATATAATTCTAGCTTCTGTGCCTAAATCTTTTGGCAGAGTTATTTCTGGCATTTCTGGTCTTCTAGACTCTGAAAATCACTGAGCGGTTAGTTTATAAAGTTAAAGGAGCTTTACACTGAGTGGTGTGAATATTAAGATCCAAGATAAACATATGCTCTTCTGAGAGTGAAGGACGGGTTTATTCGTGGCTGAAGTCACTGCAGCCTGGCAGAGTCATCTGTGAAGCGCAGATAACAAGGCCATTGGGGGTTATTAGAAAATAGGAAGCAAAGTGGAGAAGAGGGAGGAGAGCTGAGGGCAGAGGGCGTGATCTATCCCTGTGGCCTTGGGGAAGGCCGTGGAGTACAAGGCAGAGCAGAATCCAGTCCAGAGGTGACATTTTCCATGGGGCCTTATAATTGAGGGAAGTGCGGCGTCTTCCAGGGCAGCTGAGGCGGTTCTGCTGCCTCCCGAGTGTCCTGGGCAGAGGCTGTGGGTTACAGGGGGAAGTTGGAAACAACCCCACTGCTCTGTGAACTGAGTGCGTACAAAGAATAATACGATCCCGGAGCTGGCAAGTGGTGTGGTGGTTAAACGCACTGGATTCCCACATGGCTGACTGCAGTTTGAGTCCCAGACCTGGCAGCTTACTTTTCACTTTCCCTTTCTTTCTCTCTCTCTCTGTATCTGTCTGGTCAAATTAAATAATAATAATAATAATAACAACAAATGGAAATAAATAATTCTAAAAAAAAAAGTTCCCTTAGTTCTTTCTGTCTTAAACATCCCTGTTTAAAGTTTTACAGTGAGAAGCTCATAAGTGGTGTGGTAGTTAAGGTCCTGGATTCCCATATGGCCAGCCGCAATTCGAGTCCCGGACCTGGTAGCTTGAAAATCACACCAGCATGTGTATGTGCATGCCCAAAATCCTGACAGGAGAATGAAGAAGGGATTTGGTGATTTCTCACTTTCCCTCTCAATCTCTCTCTCTGGTAAGCTCACCTTTTAAGGCAAAAACATTAAAATAAAATAAAAGTTTATAGTGAGTCAGGATATTGAATGGCAACATGACATCAGTTTCATTGTTTTATAAAGTGTGGACCCACCTGTGGTGGTGCATGTGGCAGGGCATTACTGCATGATGGCTAAAGCCACATGGAAGGCCACGGTTAGGTTCCCAGTCCCACCTACAGAGGCTGGGCTCAGTGGCATATGCTAACTGGGAGAACGGGGCAGGAAGGTCACAACATCATGAGAACCTTCGATACACTCTCTCTTCTCACCACTCCATTAAAAAAAATGTGAAAGCATTTGTAGGGATAGAGTGCATGTTTATGTTTTTATAGATTTATGTGAGTAAAAAATATACAACAAAATTATTAACATTCTTACAGGGAAGTGGGATTGGATGAGAGAGGCGATTATTAACTTGTTTTCTATAACTCTTTACTGATGGAATTGTTACAATAAGTCTATAACTATGTTTAACTCCATTAAGTACATTTTAAATTTTAATAAAAGCTTTCAAGATTTGCTCACAAACCGAATCCCTCAATTCTTTCTCATAAAAATCTCAAGTTCCTCAAATATGAACTCTGCCATGAAAAATGAGAAACGTAGTCTTTTTCTAAGGAATCATTTAATTTTAACTTTATTTTTTATTATTATTTTTCCATTTGACCAGAGAGACGAGAAAGTGAGAAAGGAAACCACCAGGTCCAGGATTTGAACCACGGTTGGCTGTGTTGGAAGTCCAGCACCTTTAACTACGACACCACCTTCTGGCCCCAGAAACACAGTCTTAAAGTCCGGGGGAAAATGATGATAGATCAGCACTGAGAGAGCAAAGTTCTTAGACTGGAGAATGCTCATGTGAGAATTGAATAGAAGGCCAAATTATCAGGCTACATCAGAGGAGAGAATCCAAATGAAGAGAATCAGTGCCAAGAGTTAAGGTGTATGCCTGCGTGCGCTTGCTAGAGAGAGTGAGGGAGAGAGATTTAGAACTGTGTCGGGTGAATTCTAGACTGCCAGAGCAGCCTCCAGTGTCCTCTCAGGGACCGCCATGCCCTCTAGTACCAGTGGCCGCACTTTGACTTGATTTCTCTCTATCCGTAGACACGTGTTGACAGGAACAGCATAATCATGGCCATCAGATGCTTATATGGCACTTCTGTGTTCTGAGCCCTTATCACAAATATTCACTTAGTCCTCACAGCAGTCTTCTCAAGTGGACACTGTTGTCTGCAATTGATAAATAGGGAATTCAAGACATAGAAAGCCTAAGTGACTTTTCCAGGCTTCTAAGTGGGACAGTCTGACTCCACATATTAGATGTTACCTCATTGATTGCTCTCTACTGCCTCCCAACATGGGAAGTTTTCAAAGGAGAGGCCAAAATCAGAAGCCTACCTTAGGGGCTAGCAGGTGGCATATTGGTTAAGGCACTGGACTCTCATATGACTGGCTGTGGTTCGAGTCTTGAACCAGATGACTTGAAAAATCACTCGAAGCACATGTGCATGTGTGCCCAAAATCCTAAGAGGAGCATAGGGAAGAAGGGATTGTGGTATGGCCATCCCCCTTGGAGGGGCGATTTTCCGTTTTCCTTCTCACTGCTCTGTCTCCCTCCAGTGAGCATATGTACCTTATGGCAAAACAAACAAAAGCCACCTATTTCATATCAATCACATTCTTAGTAGTACTTACCTATGTGAGGAGACTTCTAAAAGTTCATGGAAAATGGACTTAGAGTATTTTGGTGCAAAAATATTTTAAATTCATGCATCGTCTTTTCATAATACACGTTTTCCATGAATCTGTTGAAGGCTCTTTGCATTTATATTGTGTCATTCATGAATGTCTTTCTCTCTAGCCAGATTATTGTGATTGAAGTCAGGAGCTATTTTTTCCCTACTTGTCTTGTATTCTTATATTGTCTAGATAATTTCGGTAAGTGGTTTTTGGATGAATGAACCAAACAGTTTCTCTAATTCATGGTGCTCCCCTTCAAGTGCCTAAGGAAAGAAGAGCTATAGAATTCTGCACTGCCTAATCTAGCTCTGTCTTTATGAGAGAGAGACAGAAAGAGAGCAAGGATAGCCGTGTACAGGAACTAGGGGGAGAGAGGTATTTCTAATGGGGTTTTATGTGTTGTGATTCTCAGGCTCCAGCCTCCCAACCAGCTAGGACCAAAAGTGTGTCTCTCTGGCCCTGGCCTGTTTAACTTAGATCAGGAACTGAACCCAGGCCTCCCATCTGGCCTCAGCTATTACAGTGGTACCTCCCCACCTGCACTGCCACACCTGGACCTGAAAGTTCTCCTTTTTTCTTTCTGTCTTCTCTCTTTAAATTCTCAGAGGGTACATGCATTTACCAGGGAGAGAGTGAGAGAAAGCATCTCCCAAGGGGGCATGGTCACATCACAATTCAAAATCTTGAGAGGAGAAGGGATTGCAGCACAGCCATCTCCCCTTGACTGTGTCTTTCTGTCCAGCAAACGCACGTGCCCTAAAGCAAAAATCTCTTAAAAAAAAAAAAAAAGAACAAGATAAAAATCCCCACTGTGTCCTTGTGGACACTCAAAGGTATTGGAAGAGAGACACTTGGTAGGTGCTTTGCAAATCTATAGATTTGATTTCCAGAACACTCATTTAAGACTTCCGTTATCTTGATTGTAGAGAGTGTTCCCTCTGAGAAGTTAGGTCCCTGGATTAGAAGGTGATGTCTTCTTGGGATGTCAAACTTCAGTCTGTTGGCTTCAAAGACTTGGGCTTTCACCCTGTTTCCAGAGTGGGGACTGCATCTCCTTCCCCCAGTTTGACCCCGTGGCTTTGCAGGGCTGGGCCACCTTCTGCACTGCACATTCTGTTCTGTGCCAGCAGTCCGTCTCACAGCCCTGTCAAATCTGTAAGATAGGTCAGAATTGTAGACCAAGGAGCTGCTAAGCGATCCTCTAATAGCAGTCATTCCTACTATTTTAGACCAATGTGCCAAGGGGTGTTGGGTTGCTTTCTCTTTGATTTTCTTGGCCAACATTCTACAATATAGTGTTACGCTCATCTCTAGCTTGTTTGCTTTGCCTTTATATATTTATTCCTGAATTTCCATGCAATGCAAGCCAGCAGTTTGGCAGATTTGATTCTGAGTTTCTTCAGTGATTTTATGATGGTAATATATATATACATATATATATATATTATTTTTTTGGAAAGATTTTTGCTATAGAGCGCGTGCGCTCGCCAGACAGAGAGAGACAGAGAGACAGAAAGCGAGAAATCACCCTCCAGGGGGGATGGCCATGCTGCAATCCCTTCTCCTCCATTCTCCTCTCGGGATCTTGGGCACGCATGCACACGCGCCCAGTGTGAGTTTAAGCCACTGGGTCCGGGACTCGAACCGCAGTTGACTACATGGGAGTCCAGCGACATAGCCATTACGCTAACTGCTGGTCCCTGGTTAAAAAAATCCATGTAAAGACAAGGGCATTGCTGAAGACTGTACCTTGGCATACCTCGTTGGCCTCCAATGTCCAGCTCAGGATTGAAGAACTTACGAGGGAAGGCTACACTCCCCATCCCTTTTCCCCAAAGTTCATTTCCTCTGCACCCTAGGCCAGCATTGCGCCAACTTGAGATGAGCAAAGAACAATTCAAATAGAAGAGGAAGAAAAAAAGAGGGGTGGGGACTATGGCAAAATGGTACACTTCCCTACCTATGTGCTTATTTACATAATTCTGTTGTTATAACATTTCCTGTACTTTCTTGTAAGCTGATGCTGCCCTAATTATAGATTTTCAAGAGAACACTTCATTGTACCCCAAATTATATAGTGCTTTAAAAAGGTACCTTCTTACTGGTTTACCAAATTCCTTATAAACTTGTAATTACATAAAACAATTCTGGATACAGAATGGAAGCAGCCTGTGCTGTTCACAGATGCTGGTATTGTTACCTAATTGAGTACAGGGCATTCAAAGATCTATAATATTTTTCCTGTGTATAAAGAAAAAAAAAGACTCATTATAGTCATAATGTCACAGAGACTCCTGATCAAACAGAAGGCACATGTTCTGTTCTGTGAGTTCTGCACGGTTCTTTGTAAGTGGGCTGGCCTTTGTGGATGTGAAAGTGCCACTTATTCCAGCAAATTGCCTTTGTGGCATACGTACCTACTTGTTAGACAGCTTGTGGGCACCTGGGCAGAGCCCTGGCTGGGCCCCTTTGTCATCTGCACCTGCACACGGCACTCCCTGAGCTCGGCGCAGGTCACCGGCACTGCCGGACTGGCTCCTTCCAAGACCCTCTGCAGGCTTGGTGCTATTCCCATCTGAGACCTCATCCTAACCTTAGGAGACTAGCAGTGGGGCTGGCTTTCTACAGGAGGACTCTTTTACCTTATAGTAATTTTTAAGTCTGTCTTAAAATGTAAGTAATTCATGGCAGGCACATGTGTGTTCATGCCCAAAATCTGGAGAGGAGAATGGAGGAGAAGGGATTGTGGCATGGCCATCCCCTCGGGGGTGATTTTACACTTTCCCTCTCTCTCTGTTTCTCTCTAGTGAGCACACACACCCTATGGCAAAAACAAAATAAATATACATACATAATATAAATATATATAATTATATATAATATATTGGGTCATCAGGTAAGTCATGACACATTTTTGCACAGAAAAATATCATGACTTTTCCTATGACCCAATATGTATGATTTGAATCACACAGAACAGAACCACAACGGAGGAACATAGGAAATAAATCTTGGTGTAGTAAGTGCTAAGTCTGATGTTTAGTTTTTAATTTCTTTTTTTTTATATAGAATTTTTAATTTTTAATTATTTATTAAATTTTATTCTTTTTTTTTTTTAGAGGTTTTTGCTACAGGATGCGTGCACTCGTCAGAAAGACAGAGAGAGACAGAGAGACGGAAAGCGAAAAGTCACCCCCCAGGGGGGATGGCCACACCACAATCCCTTCTCCTCCATTCTCTTCTTGGGATCTTGGGCATGCACGCACACGCACCCAGCATGAGTTTAAGCCACCTGGTCTGGGACTCGAACTACGATTGACTACGTGGGAGTTTAGTGACATAGCCATTATGCCAACTGCTGTTCCCTCATTCACTTATTTTTAATTTGACAGAGAAAGACAGAGAGAGAGAGAGAGAGAGAGAGAGAGAGAGAGAGAAAGAGAGAGAGAGAGGAAGTGAGAGGAAGTGAGAAAGCTAGCCACCAGGTCTGGGACCCGAACCATAGTCAGCCATGTGGGAGTGACCAGCACCTTAACCACCATGCCACCTGTTGGTCCCCTATTTTTCACTTTCATTTTTGGCATTTTTTTCCCCGAATGTTGTGTATCTTATGACACTAGAACTGGAATAAGCCTTGTGTTTCTCGTTATAAAAACAAAACAGAAAAACCCTAGAGTTTGATTTTTGTGTTATTGATTAAATTCTCATATTTTCCTCTTTTTAAAACAAGCCAGAGATACACACAAACTTACCAACTCACACATTTCCTTCAAAGTTCTTGATATTAGTTTTAAGGTAATTCCTTTCTGAAAGGAAATCTTGCCATTTTTAGCAAAAATTTCGAAAAACAAATTGCTAAAAATGGGCTTTGTTTCTTTTTGATCTTTTGTTTTGTTGGAATTTTCTACCAATTTCTGTGTAAATTTTCACTCAGAAAAATGACTTCATGTGCCAGTTGGGGGGGGTGTGGTGGTTAGGGCAGCTCGATTCCACATGGCTGATTAATTACATAGTTGAGTCCTGGATCTGCCAACTTGAAGAACACACCCAGCGCATGTATTTGCATGCCCCAAATCCCAAGAGGACAATGGAAGAGAAGGGATCGTGGTCATACCCCCAGAGGGTGCTTTCTTCAGTTTTTCTCTCTTTCTCCACAACCCCTCACCTCCGGCCTCTGTGAGCACCCTAGCATTATAGCAAATTAAACACACACGCACATACAGAAATGAGATTGTTGTTCCCTGTCGTTGTGGCTCCTTGTGACACAGTGACTGGTCTGGCAAAAGACTTAACCTGAAGAACCAACTTACTGGAGGCCAGCACGTTGTGTGGTAGTTAAAGCGTTAGAGTCCCACATGGCCTACCACGGTCTGAGTCCTGGACCTGGTGGCTTAAAACTCATGCTGGGTGCGTGTACAAGTGTACCCAAAATCCCAGGAGATAGAATGGAAAAGGGATTGCAGTGTGCCTATGCCGCCTGGGGGTGATTTCTCATTTTCCTCTCACTGTCTCTCTCTGTCAAGCGTGTGCACCCTCTAGCAATAAAGAAAGAAAGAAAGAAAGAAAGAAAGAAAGAAAGAAAGAAAGAAAGAAAGAAAGAACCAACTTACCAGTAATAAAACAAGCCCTTGGCCATAGATTGATTCATGGGTGTCACTGGATGAATGTTGAAAGTGACACCTTAGATCACTGCCGCGTATTGACATCATGAATCGCGTGTCACTAAGCAGCTGGGCTAACTGAATGATTTACTCGGCCCTTACTGCCTTTTGCAATTAGAGGGAGCGAGTGCTGAGGAATTGGGGCACAGTACTAGAAACCACAGGTTCTCTCCTGTTAACACCAGCGCTCCTGCCCGCACGTGATAGGCGCGTTGGCCTTGACTACAGACTGTGAGGCTCTGGTTTACCTGGTCTTAAAGTAGTGAGTGAGTAACAGCTGGGAACAGGCCTTCCGGATCTCTTCCAGGTCTCTTCTCCAGGGTGGTTCATTGATATTGTTTGACTGCCCACTGCCGACATTGGGTTTCATTTCAAGGACCGTTGATGTTTCTTTGTACTTTTTTGTTTTGTTTTAAATGTTGTTCAGCACAATGACCTAAACCTTAGACCGTCGAAATTGCAATATAGGTGTCTCAGTTCAGCAGAGAGGTATAAGGGCCACTTGGTGGGTGAAGGTAAGCAGGGAGCCCTCACAAACAAGCTCTGTAGCTCCCCCCATGTTTCGGTCTTGGTG
>NW_006159515.1:4294600-4309600 GCF_000334495.1 Tupaia belangeri chinensis | reverse complement strand
CAATGAAATCTTAAAATCAAAACTCTCTGGGGAAGTTTTGCACAATCCATGAGGAATTTAAATATCTGTCATAAAACCAAACGTGTACCCTGTAGTCGACTGAAATCTCTCAACGAGTTGGCTGCTCTGTGCCCCCAAAGAATCCAGAGAAACTAATAAATAGCAGTTTTGATCATAAGCTCCGAAAGCCCTGGTGTACGTTCTTAAATGACTTCTTTTCTGGGGCATCAAAAAAGCTTTTACGGCTCTCACCAGGCAATTCATTCTGATGGCCCATATGCTGCGCCCGCGTAGGCCCCATCCCGGCACGCGCCCCCGTGTAGCGGGGCAGGGGCGAGCCAAGAGGTTGTTTTAAGAAGGCGTGTTTGTGTGGGTACACTGACGGGTCAGAACAACATCAAAGGTAATCTTAAAAAAAGAACCTTCTCTCTGCCTCCTCTTTTTATTTTCAGAAAGGTCACGTCTAAGCCAACTCTTTGCAACCAGGCCTCTCCTGAGGAGTTTACTCTGTTGTTATTTTTTGCTTGTGATTACAATAAGTCGCTTATCCCCCAAACAGATTTAAGGACAATAAACAAATACAAAAGGAGAAGGAACAGCTCATCAATAACAAAGACTGCATCTAAAGGCATTGAGTTTGGTGACTCTGTTACATCTCTTTCCAAGCAAAGCAGGAATCCTACAGAGAAAGGAATCCGAAAGATATGAAAATGATAAAAATAGTAAAAGGATCCAGTTTTAGCCAGGTTCTTGTCATTTCTGTGGAGAAATGGAGCTAAGTCCGATCTTAGCACTTTATTTGTAATAAGCCTTATTTGCAACATAGCTGCAATTAGTTTTGAAATGTTACCACTGTGGTGAAATGTGTTTAAATCATACTCTCCTCCATGTGTAAAGATACTTTGCCTAAATTCAGAGTTCACATTTTGAAGTCAAATTATAAAAAAAAAAAAAAGAGATGTACATGCTGTCCCGAAAACCAAATAGCCAGGCGTAAGGCCGATTGGTCGCACAGAAGGAGCACCCCAGGGTGATGCCAGCTACCAGAGTCACTTTTTGGTTGACCCTGATGCCTCTAGTGATGTTTCCTTCCCCAGGCAGGCAGAGTGCAGACACGGAAACGGTGCAATTTGGCCCAATTATATTCTCCCTGTCCTGCCACCCCCCCCATAGACTTAATGAAGGACTTCGAGGTACAGTCCGTCGTGGATAAATGGAGCCTCTGCCCAGAATGTTTATTAGACTGACAGCCAGCAGGCACTCTTCTTTGCTTTTTCTCTCACCACTTATGACTCAGATGAATTTTAATAGGAGCAAAAAGCTTTTATTTGCACTGTAATTTCACTTAAGGATCATATCCTTCAGAAACTGGCAGACGCTTGTATGTCTTGATTGCAAAACATACACTCAGGAGTAAAGAAACACGCAAAAGATGTTATTATTCAACCTGTCACACTGTCGCGAATCTACTTGGAACTCAGGCCATCAAAGCTCTTCATTGCGCCCACCCCCTCGGTAGGCCCTGTGAAGAGCACACTTAGAGATTTCCACCGTCCCCCCGTGCAGAATTAAAGGCGGAATTATATTTTGTTTTTGCCTCCCTGCCATCACGATGCCCACAGGAGGCTTTGAGTTACAGCAGCTTTTTTTTTTTGTTTCAAACAAAATAGAGCGGCCTTGATGCTGCGTCTGTCTTACCCAAAAGGAATTTGATCTGGTGGGCATCCAGAAATCTTCAGGTGGTGCTTCCAGCTTCTCAAGGAACACTTCCTCAAACGTTTTATCTCGTTTCTGTTGTGAGAGACCAAAACGCAGCTCAGAGCTTGACTCACTGAGATCTGGGATTTTCCACACAGAGTAGGAAGCCTCTGTGTCAGAGAGGTTCTGTTTGACGGAACTACCTTGAACGTGCCCCTAATTGTTTGAGCACCACCTGCAAAAGGTGCTGTGAAATTACTAGTCGTTTGCAGTGTTTTAAAAATCGAGATGTTATTGTCTCTCAGTGAAGAAGGTAGTCTCACCATATTCATCTTTATCTATCCTAACCGTCTTGTTAGAGCAGGAAGACCTCCTAATGTGCCTGAAGAGAAAAGCTAGCTTTTTCAGTCATGAGAATAACATTTTATGTCACTGAAAAAATTTTTTGAATTTTAAATATTGTTTTGCCCAAAAAGAACACTGAAACCCTTTGTCTTAACTTATTGATACAAGGTCCAGCAGCTCCCCGGGGGCGTGGGAGGTTTGAGACAGCAGTCTGCTGCCATCTACTGGCAAGTGCTCAGTGGCACCGCCTCCGTCCCTTTGACTTGACCCGGCTCTCCGGATTTGCCTTCATTGGGATAAACTTGGAAGCGATAAGGGGATACCAGTAAAAGTCTCAATATTTTTTCAAGATATTTTTCTTAAGGATATAGGATGATGATGATTTATTATTAATTAATAAGTGGAGTGTTTTTTTAAAGGATTATTTTATTTAACTTTATTTATTTATTTATTTATTTATTTCAATTTGACCAGAGAGGGACAGAGTGAGAGAGAGGGAAAGTGAGAAAGCAAGCCACCAGATCCGGGACTCAAACTGTGGTTGGCCACAGAGGAGTCCAGCGCCCTTAACTACCACACCACCTGCCAGCCCCAGTGAAGTGTTTTTATTTTGAGATATTTCTTAAATAACTGACTCACAATATATCCCAGACACAAACTAATATTTGGATCGTGTGTACACTAATTAGAAACCCCTTGACTTTTAGGATATGGTTGTCGTTTCCCTGTTAAAGCTAAACTCCGACTTGGAATGAATGCTGCCTTTGAGGAAAAAGTTCATTAGCCTAACTTGTTGCTTTTTGCTTTTCTCCCCCCTGCAGTACAAGGTGCGTGTCTTAACCAAACTCGCTGCAGAGCTGAGCCGATTCATGCGGGAACAAGTGGCCGAGGATACAAGCAGCGTTGTGCGCTCCCCAATGCCTGGAGTGGTGGTGGCTGTTTCTGTCAAGCCTGGAGACATGGTAAGGGTCACACCTGTCCTTGTGGGACCTGCTGGCCTCAGACTCACCCTTGCAAACATGCCTACCAGCAAGATCAGGGGCTTTGCAGCTTTTCGTGACTCACAGGACCCCCACAAAACAGCAAAATTGCTCCCATGCATTCTTGGTCTACCCAGTTCACATCTAAGTCAGGTTAGTGCCACATCTCATAGGGCCTCCCCTCCCAAGCCACTGGAACTGGACCAGTAACAAGGCCAGAGTCGTTCTGTTATTCCGCAAACTAGCCTTTCCATTTTCTTAAACTTGTTATTTACTCAGTCGCACTCTGGCTTGAAGCATCTTTGAAGAGCTCATGCCAAGAAATGATTCTCCTTTTGTGTGATTTTTTTTGGGGGGAAAAACACCCCCAAAACTCTAATTGGGAAGAAGAGTTAAGGAAAGATGAATTTCTTAATTCGTGAGTAACAGAGCACATTTGTAATTTGGTAAATGAAATTTAGGACCACAGTGTGAAGTTTTTTCTCTGGACTTTGTGCACAAATCGAAGCTGTATTAATATTTCCTCCATGTCTAGCCTGAGGATAATTGCTGTGGACAAACTGGCCAGATGCAGGCGTTTTCTTAGAGGCTGGATAAAAATCTCTATTGATTTAACAGCAGAAAGGAAAAGAAAACAATTTAGGATGCAACCAGAAGGTTTCCAGGGGTACCTAGGTTACTATTTTTGTACACTGCATCAGTAGCCGAACACCCTGCTGCTGTCATCTTCTGTGGATGGTGTGGTGATTCCATTCTGTATTTCAGCTACGTTATTAGGGTGTATGTGTTTTCCTTAAAGATACATTAAAACTGCCTCCCGGTTCCTTTATTAGTGTAAAATATCCTCTTACCTTGTGAAGAATTCATGGGGTTGGCATTGACTTCTAGAAAAGTACTTACAGTAAATATTTTTTTTTTTTAAAAAGGTAGTTGTTCACAGAATTAGCCTTGAAATTGAAACGTTAAGTTGGGAAACTGATTTAACAATTGCTTCACCTGGTGATGTAGAAATAGAACCTACCAGCTTTTCTAGAAAAGCATAAAAGAAGCTAAGTAGTTTTGAGTCGTTACATTTACTTTGAGGGCATTGATATTCCTGGAAGAAAGCACTCATTAAGATGATCTAACTCCGGGACTGGCAGGACGTGTAGTGGTTAAGGTGCTGGACTCCCACATGGCTGACCATGGTTCGAGTCCCAGACCTGGCAACCTGCTCTTTCATTTTCCCCCTCTCTCTCTCTGATCAAATTGGAAAAAAAAATAATAGTAATAATAAATAAAATTAAATAAATAATTCTTTTAAAAAAGAAAAAAAAGTCTAACTCCTGAGTGTTAAGGAGTTGGGAAACACGTTACATAAAGTGTCACACTACACGCATGTGTGTGGGTGGGTGTGTTGAATGTGGGGGAGGGGTTGGCCTTGTGTGCATCTTCCTTCTACAGGATTAGGATTAGGCTCTTAAGAGGATCGCTCCTTGGTCTTGTATTAAGAATCGTGTACTCATTCACTACCTTACAGACCGCTCAGTGGAGCCGAGAGTGTGCCAGTGACTGGGTGTGTAGGCTGGGGACGATGTGAGGGACTTGTTTTGTTTATTCATTGTCCTTCTCAAGTTTTTTCTGGAAGCCAGAAAGTCTGTAACTGCCAGCCCGGGCTTGCCAGGCCTAGTTGTGTGGGGCCAACAGGTGGTGTGGTGATTAAGGGTGCTGGGCTCCCACATGGCCAACCACAGTTTGAGTCTGGACCTGGTGGCTTGCTTTCTTACCTTCTCTCTCTCTCTCTGTCCCTCTGTCCCTCTCTGGTCAAATGAAAATAAATCAATAAATCACTAAAGTTAAATCATTCTTTTTTAAAAAAAGTGTTTACCTTAAATCCTACTTTGTAACTCCTGAGTCCAAACCTAAGCAGGAGGAGGCAGGGCAGGCAGGAGGAAGGCAGCTCCAGCCTCCGTGCTGGGAGGTTGAAGGTTGCAGTGTTGGCCTCCATTTAAGCCACCTCCCTTCTGGGGCTGCTCTGAGGGCAGTGAACCCTGAGCCCCCAAGGCCAGACCATGTAGCCTTTTTGTTTCTCAACAACTGCTGTCTCATACTCTGGTTTTTCCACACACCAAAGAGTCCGGCCTTCATCCTTTCCATTTCCTGGTCAGTAATCTCCACGTGGGAAAGCAAGGCATCTAGTGAAGGGAAGCGGGTGACGTTGGACCCTGGTTTCATTTGAGAATGGTAAGTTCCTGCCACCCAGCGCAGTGGGGCCTGTGCGTTGTATCTTCCCGTGGAGGCCGTGTGGACGGTGGGAGCACGCCTGGAGCTCACTCGGTCTCGGTGGCCTTCAGCTCACATACAGACACTGTCGGCACTCAGGCCGGGACCAGCCTGCTGGGGCGTGTGCCTCCTTGTATTCCTTTTCATCCTCACAGAACGTCCTTTCATATTCTGTGCCCTTGTGCTTTGATAAGCAGTGTTTTCTCTTGACCCCACTATTTGTGCAAAATACCCCAAACCACCACTGCTGAAACCAGACGCTGGATGAGAAGTTCCAGCCTCGGCCCTGATCATAATTTCTGTAGGTAAACGCCTCCTCGTGTCATCAAAACGCAAGAATCTGTTCTTGGACCAAAGACACTGCACTTATTTGAGGCCCTTGTAAGAAAATGCTACTCATAATGTCTAAGTTTTGTGGTCTTAAATGATTTTAACATGGCAGAGTATTTCGTGTTTTTCTCAACAACAATAACTGGCTGAGGTTCCTCTTGAATGGGTAGAAAGATTAAGGAGTCGGTCATGTCTGTTTTCAAGGAAAACAAGAACCTGAAAATAACGGAGGGCCTTCAGGTAGTCCGTTTGTCTTTGAGACGTTATTTTTTAGAAGTTCTAATCATCTGTCATTTTTGTGTTTAGCTTGAGTGGAATTAGACAAATCTTAAAATGGCGGCAGTAGTAAGTTCTACAGAAGTGTTGTCCAAATCCTAAGTAACAAGTTGGTTTTGTGAAGTAAACACTTGGACAGAGATTTAAAAGCTCAAGAAAAGAGCTTTGGGGAGGCCATTGAGAAATGAGAAATGGGTACACGGACCTTGCATGTAACGTCTGAGAACCAATTCATCTGGGATACATCCTCATCTCCAGACACATAAGCTGTATTTTCCTCCAAGTGCTTTTTAAGAGTTCACACAACAAAAAGCTTCAATACTTCTGCAGTGACATAGTGTCAGCTTTACAGTAACCCACAATCCTTGTACAAACTAACGGGTACATACTATCAAGATTAAATGCGGTGGTAAAATCATTTTTAAAAATGATTATATAATAGTTTTTTTATTATGAGGGGAGTAGATATTAGCTAATAGATGGAAAATGTATATAAGCAAATAAGCCAATTAAGGGACAAAATGAGTAGATTGTGAAAGTGAGGAGTCACAAATTTAATTCAGAAAAACGACTGATAGAATTACTTTTATATACCTTTTTTATATGCTTTGTGTTATTTTAATTTTTTTAAGAATTGCATTTATTTATTTATTTATTTTTCACATGAGTTTTGCCAGAGAAAGACAGTGAGAGAGAGAGAGAGAGAGACAGAGAGGAAAGCAAGCTGCCAGGTTCAGGACTTGAACCGTGGTGGACTGTGGGAATTCCAGCACCTTAACCACCACTCCACCTCTGGCCCCTATATGCCTTTGAAATATGCCTGCTGACCACGTTTTTGCAATGGCATGATTTTCATTTCTGTTTGAAGAATACCTGTTTTTTTCCCTATTACATATGAGACTGTCATAGAGTGCGAATACTTTTAGATTCCAAGTTAGCATATTTATGACACTTTAATTTTTTTAAAACTTCCATCTTTATAATATTCTTGCAGGAAAACAGTAAAAATATATATTCTTTTAGAATAATGGCAGAATATGTTTTTCTAGTTGTTAGCATTAGATTTAGAACTGCTAGATTTATTGTAAAATTTTTATTTTGACTTTGAAATATAAAGTCATTAGGAGCACATTTGTTTTGCTATAGCCATTTGATGTCAGAAACAAAAAACTAAAAATCCAAGGGGACCAGCAGGTGGCATGGTGGCTGGGACTCTGGACACTCCCACATGGGCAACCATGGTTCGAGTACTGGACCTGGCAGCTTGCTTTCTCAATTTCTCTGTCTCTCTGTCTCTCTGTCTCTCTCTGTGTCTCTCTCTGGTCAAGCTAAAATGAATGAATGAATAAATAAAAATTAAATAAATAATTATTAAAAAAAAAAAAACTAAACTAAAAATCCAAGAATGTGAGAGAGCCAGCCTGTTTGGATTCTGTAGCCATCTCAAAGTTACATTGAAAATATTTATCTTAATGTTTATCAAACAAGGAAGTGATTCTGGAATCATAAGTAGGCGCCATGCTCACATTTCTTTCTTTCTTAATTAGCTTGTAACTTCCTCGCATGTGAAAGCAGGTAAAATAACAGGGCTTACCCACTTGTTGCTGCCTTCTCTTGCCACTCAGTGTGTTCGGCATCAGCAAGACAGACTTTGGGGTATTGTTGATGGAGCCAAGATGAGGAAGATGTACTCTGTAATGGACCTGACCTGCCGCGGAGGAACCTGACCTTAGGCGTTTGGAATTTCTGCACTCCTGAACAAAGTGTTAGGCAAACTATGTGCGTGCAGTGCTCCAGGGAAAACAGCGTTTGGAATCCCTGACTGCAGCACCACCCAAATTATGCCCTGATGTTTGTCTTCCTTGCACATGCTCCTTGTGGGGGCAGGTCCCAAGCAGGTGGGAGCCTCAGACCAGGAGATCCAGGAACCCCACTGTAGAACATGACATTTACACCTCCCCTCTGTCTCCAAACCTCATGTAATTGAGCTGTTAGCTGATCTTGGGGAGGAGGCAATAGACTGGGTAAGAGATGTTTATTTTTCCTTTCTTGAAGAGTGAAGATTTGAAAAGCCTTGGCTCGTAGGTGTTCTCCCTCTCCCTGGCCTGCTCTTAGGTGCCCCATGCAGCCCGATGTCAGTACCTGCACTCTTCTAGTCTGGCTGTTGGACAGATTTTCTATTTTACAATCATAAAATAATTGCAATAATTAGGTTTACATATTTTATAGCAGGGGTTATTCAAGCAGCTTATTTGAAAGGATGCCAATTTTTTTTTTACCCAAACCTCAGATTGTATTCCATGGTGTGTATACAGATTCATATATTCATTAACATCTTAAACTTTTAAATTAGGAAATATTATAAACATTAGAAAAGAATCTAACAAGCACTTATATGCTCGCTGTTCACCTTTAGCATATTCGTTTCAGCTTTTGTCGAACGATAAAACATTATGTACATGTGAATTTGCCCTGCAGCCTCTCCCCTCTGAAGCCTGTCCTGTCTTCTGCAGAAGTAATGACTGTTGATTCTGGCCTTTTGATCTTTCCCAGATACATTCATTTTTAAATTTTAGGGTTAGTTTTTGTTGGAGGTAATAATTTGGGGTTTTTACAATTTAACTTAATAGTAATTATCAACGTAAGATAAAAATAGTTTGATGGATCAATCAGTAGACTGAGCATTGTAGGAGAGTCTTCTGCAAGTTTGGCATTTAATTTCATTTTCAAAAAAATGACCTTGGGAACCAGCAGTTAGCGTAATGACTATGTCTCTGGACTCCCACGTAGTCGACCGTGGTTCGCGTCCCGGACCCGGTGGCTTAAACTCACGCCGGGCGCGTGTGCGTGCGTGCCTAAGATCCCGAGAAGAGAATGGAGGAGAAGGGATTGCGGCATGGCCATCCCCCCTGGGGGGTGTTTTCTCATTTTCTGTCTCTCTGTCTCTCTCTGTCTGTCTGGCGAGCGCATGCACCCTATAGCAAAAACCTCTCCAAAAAAAAAGAAAAAAAAAAAGAAAAAAAAAATGACCTTCAGATTAGAACATATGTTATCTTTGTTTTAAGCATTTTAAAAGAGAATCATTTTCATCTTTATCAAGTTTCAATATCTTTTCTCTTTTGCTTAAAAAATATTAAAAATAAATTTTAGGGCCCAGCTCTGGTAGCAATCACTGCTGGGACACTATGTTCTGCAGGCTGGAACCGTATGGGAGGCCTGGGTTTGATCCCGGGGCCAGCCTGAAGGCTGGGTGTGCTGCTGTGCCCCAGGGACTTGGAGCTGCTAAAGCAGGAGGATCGTGAGATTGAGGCTGGCCTGGGCAACATAGCAAACCGCTGGCTTAAAAAGAGCTAGTTATGGGCGGTATGTGCCTGTGGCCCCAGCTAGCGGGCTAAGGCAGGAGCATCATGATGATTTATTTTTAAAGAATTATTTATTTAACTTTATTTATTATTATTATTATTATTTGCTATAGGGCGCATGCGCTTGCCAGACAGAGACAGAAAGCGAGAAATCACCCCCCCAGAGGGGATGGCCATGCCACGATCCCTTCTCCTCCATTCTCCTCTTGGGATCTTGGGCACGCATGTACACGTGCCCAGCATGAGTTTTAAGCCACCAGGTCTGGGACTTGAACCCTGGTCGACTACATGGGAGTCCAGCGACATAGCCATTATATTAACTGCTGGTCCCTATTATTAATGGTTTTTAATTTGCTATAGGACACTTGTGTGAGAGAGAGGGGAGAGAGAGAGAATGTGAGAAAACAAGCTGCTAGTCCATGGCTCAAACCTTGGTTGGTCATGTGGGAGTCCAGTGCCTTAACCACCATGCCACCTGCTGGCTCCAAAACCCTAATTAAAAAAAAAAAAAATTAAAAATAAATTTTAAAAAGGTCATTTCGCCGATTCCTTTAAATCAACATATTCACTAAGACAATTCAGAGTGATTTCTTAAAGGTATTGCAATACAATCAACTGTAACAAATTCTGTTTGTAATTATAGTTTTGACTATAGGTTTTTTGTTTTAGTTTTGCCATAGGGTGCATGTGCTTACCAGAGAGAGACACAGAGACAGGAGCAGTGTGAAATTACCTCTCAGGGGGGCGATGTCCTTGCCTCAGTCCCTTCTCCTCTATTCTCCTTGGGATTTTTGGCATGCCCAGCGTATTCCCAAGCCTCTGGGTCTGGGATTCAAACTATCCAGCTGGCCATGTGGGATCCAGCCACTTTAGCTGGCCATCCTGCCAGCTGGTCCCATTTCGGCTCTAGTTTTGAGCTTAGAAGGCAGTAGGAAGTCTTAGTCCTATTTTTACCTATCTTAATTGGATTTGTTTCTATAGACTGTGTACTTTCCCCTCCCATCGCACAGTTCCTGGGTCCTACCCGGGATATGCGGCACGGAAACTGTGCCTGACTCATGGAGCCTGCAGCCCTGGGTAACATGGGGCCTCATCCTTCCTCCCCTTCAGAGTGAGCTTGTCTGAGCACAGGCAGGGTAGCGGAGGCCGCGGGCTGGGCCCGGGTTCGGCCGCCCGGTGTCTGCAGCCGCCTGTCTGCGTGCTTTGACGGCGCCTCCATCTCGCTGCAGAACGGCACAGCCCCCTGTGGCGTCTTCTCCCTCCGGCTTCACGTGAAGTAGTGGGGGTGTGGATACACATGTCTTTGGGAACTATCAGGGAATATTTACCAGCCTGGCTGGCTCGGGAAGAGGAAGTTATTGTAATCAGATTTTAGCCATTGCCTTTTAACCAAATCTCAGATGCCTTTTTCCTCGTGGCGTTAACTGTGCCTTTCTCCAGATCTGAGGGCCTTACAAATGCATTGCGTTCGGGCACCTGTGTTCTAAGTAGAGCAGCCTTCAAAAACGTAATGGCAGGGTTTTTCACTTTGCTGGAGTAGTCAGCAGGCTCGATATTGATCCGTGTTTTTCGGGTGGCCCCGCACAGCAGAAGGGGAGACTGCGGCCGCCGGTGCGCCCCCCGAGCCTTCTGTCTAATTTGGCAGAAAAACACAGAATGTAGGACAACAAAAGAAGGCTCCTTTCTCCATAAAAATTCTTCCTCCCACCCACCCCTCGTCCCCAAAAAGGGGGCTTAATTTTTCAGCTGCACGCAGTGATTTGGTGCTCACTCTTGCATTGAAACAGTTGCTGTCTGAACAGGCAGGAAACAGTTTTCTTTTAATTGCCGAAATCATTCGGAAGTGCTTCGTGCCCTGCTTCTATACAGCAGATGCTGTGCATTAATTGGCCTGCGTAGAAGTGACCCAGGGTTCCTTGCAGCGGGCCCAATTTTAGGCAGAGGGTTTAAATAGCTTATTTATTATTTTGTATAATCTGGCGTCCATTATGTGCTCCTGCACGTGCTGTATTTCATGGTCTGCAGTTTCTAATGTCATGTGGGTTTCAAAACCTGTGTTTCTCTGGTAATGTACTAGCAGCAGGTAAGCTCAAAATACCATCCATCAGGAGCTAATTTTTTATCCAGATACTCGATGACTGATGAACCTGTCTTTTGTGTGACTGTTTAGCACAGTAGAAAGCCATATGCCACTGGCACCGTTTCCTCTGCATTCTTTACCGTTGCTAGAGAGTGGGTTTGCTTGGGGGAACAGCTCTGCACCGTCTCTGCCCTCGCCCCGCATTTCAGCCCTCACACCTCTGAAACAGCCCCGGGTTTGGACGACAAAGGAGGCTAGGGGCCGTCTTAAAGGAAACCTGACTCTCCTACTCATTTTCTTTATCAGAAATACGAATGCACACTCTTAATAGGGAACCTTGTTTTGTTACTCCCCGTCTGTTCAAAACAGACCTCAGCCCATTAGAAGGGCCTCCCTTGTGTGGGAAGACCACAGCTGTTACTGTAAATCTCATCCAGTCACTGTATCACCCCATTTTGTGGCTCTGAAGGATGAAATTGAGAAATGGAATACGGTGCAGTCATCCTTTACATCTCCAATTTTAGGCCTTTGCCATCATTTTCATGCCTTTATTCCAAATCAAATAACATTAGTGAGCTACACCACCTTCTGATGAGTATCTGGTATTGAGCACGGCTTTCAAGTCTGGACTTTTGGGGGCTTCCTTTTATGTTCCATGCAGCTCTTTTTGTCCCCCCCCTTCCCCTTTTTCTTCCTGCGCTTTCTTTGAGCCATCTTGGTGGCGATGGCAGTTTGCAGCTCGAACGATACACGTTGCCAAATGTGTCCTGCTCTTAGCGTGCTTTCCGAGAGGGGCACATGCAGGAGAAGGTCCTGTGTCTTTTAATCTTTGTGGAGGGAGAGAAGAGAACTTGGTGGAAGGCTATTGGGGGCTTTAATCAGAAATAAGAAGTGGCTTAAATCATTAGCACAACAAAGCATACTATAAGCTTGAAGATAAAAGTCTCTGGGGAAGGAGTCCTCTGAAAATAAATGGAACTTGATAGATTTCCATATCATTTATAACTTCCCTTAATTACACTTGGAGGGCTTGCCAGCAAAACTGGAAAATTGGCAGTCCTATACCCATTAGAGTCATTTTGCCGACCACGGCCAGCAGCTGGCTTCACTGGATTTTATTTCCCATCACTCACAATTAATCATCAGCTGGAGATGTCTGAAACTCTTCAGCACAGAGCAATGCTGGGTGACATTCAGGCCCCCTCAACATGCAGAATTCTGCTGAGTAAATGGGCCGAGTTCCCTCCCAAGCTTACTCATTTTGGGGTGAGGGCGGCCCCTGCCTAATGAGTGCAGCTCTGATAATCGGATGCGAATGTGAACCTTGACCCGGTGTCAAAGGAGAGGATGCAATAAGCCGGATGAAAGATACGGGACTCGGGCCTCCAAACTTTGCACCAATTAGACAGGGAGCGGAGGAATACATCAGGCCGACTAGGTTTATCAGAAAGACTGGCGAGGCTTGTGACCATTTGGTAAGGCCAACATGGGGGACATCCTGTCACAATCATTAAGTCGTTATCAGATGATTCACAAAAGTGTTAGAGAAGTGTGCGCACACAGATCCTGCTGGAGCGGCCCTCTCGTGTGCGCAGCCGCCGTCTGATGGAGGCCCGGCCTCGCTGGCCCTCGCTGGGCACTCGGTGACTGCCCTGGCTCTTTCCGTGCCGGGGCAGTCCAGAAGGTGTGGCCTCTGCCCGCCCGCCGAGCTCCCTCGTGTCCCTGTGCACACTCGTGGAGAGCCGGCACTGCTGGGCACCAGGCTCCACAGGCCTGAGGTGGGAACCCAGGGATATCGCCTTGGTGTCACTGCAACTGGGGCCCAGCTGGGGGCTGGCCCATGCAGGGGCGCCCCATGAGTGACAGCCAGTGCCCAGAGACTGGGACCAATCTAGCTGGTGTGTCGACTGCATTCTGTGACGTACAGTCTGGTTGTCCAGCTTGGTTTTTGGAGGGATGAAATACGTCGACGTGAGACCAAGCTCATGCATGTACATGTGTGTTTGTGTGCAGGCGTGTGTGTATAATATGATCGTTGAGTAAAACATATGTCACTGTTTCGTTGGTATCAAGGAGAAATTGCTAGAGCTGACTTTTAGGGCTGAAGGAGTGAAAACAGTCTGTAAGCTAGACTGCTCAAAGGAACAGGGAGTGAGGTGCATGTCTTGTTTCCACTCACAGCTGAACAATAGGAACGGGCCAGAAGATACACAGGGGAGCGAGGGTGGGAAGAGCAGGACCGAGGGGCAGCTGGGATGGCCAGGACCTAGTTCTGCCGTTCAGTGCTGCGCTGTGGGTCCGGGAAGATGGATACTTCAGACCCGGCCTTGCTGGCTTTGAAGTCCGTTTAATCAAATTGCTGGACTCTCGGTGTGGAGAGCCTGCTTTAGCTTGGGACTTTCCACTCCTCCTGATGGTCTCTGTCGAAGTCAGGGGTTTTGTTTTGCTGATTAATGATCAGGGACCTTGCACTCACAGCCACCTGTACGTCACCTTACAAATCACACACGCTGCAGTCACACAGAGCCAGGGGAGAGGCTGGTCCGGGGCAGCAGCAGCAAAGCCCACAGACCCCTGGCCTGTTGCTCCCGGGCTCCCGCGGGGCCTGGATTGGATCCGCAGCCTGGCCCAGCTGCCAACCAGCGTGCTTCCTGTGATGTGGTGGCCCGTCTGGCCTGTGTCCCATCGACACGGGCATTAGAAACCTCTAGGCTCCATTCCTTCTTCCTATTTGCAATGTAGCTGCTAATTCGCTCATTTGAGGTGCATGGGGAGAAGCAGCAGGACTTCTCTCTGGCAGTCGGGTGAGGGGCTGAGCAGGTGAGGGCTCTCCTGCTGGTGGAAGGGTGGTGAGAGGCGCTGTCTTCCCGGATACTCTGGCTGGGCAGGGACCCCCTGAGCCAGCACGGGGCTCTTCAATGCTGGAGAGGAAGCAGGCAGGTGGGAGCGAGAGGCCAGCCCTGGGGCACCTTGGTGGGTCCTCCTGGCCTTGAAGGGATCAGGAACCAGAGCCAAGAGGGGTGCATTTGGGAACCACTTTCCAGAAAACCACCCTGGCCCTGTCACCTGCAAGCTTCAGCCTTGGGTCAGATGGCTTCTGCAAGTCTAGTTTGGACCCTGTCCTTGGGTGGAGGCCATCACTGGGCCCCCAGGGCTCCCCTGGGAGGTGACAGGGACTACTTCAGTGGCACTTGCTCTTCTGCGGCCTCCTTGGTCATGCCTGCCTTTGAAGAGAGAAAAAAGGGTCTGCAGTGCGGCTTGAGGGAGTGCCTGCCCGCCCCCTGGGGAGACAGCGCCTGTCTTTGCTGCCCGCTGCCCCTGCACTTTGAAGAGCGGCCTTCTCAGGTCCAGTCCTCGCTCTCGGCGGATGCAGATGCCCGGTGAGAGGCATCAAAGGGGCTGGCGAGCAGGGGCTTCCCAGCAGCTCCTCGCCGCTCTCCTCCCTGCCAGCGCGGAGGCTTTGGCATCCCCCTCTTCCTATATTTCGGTGCCAGGAAAAAAGAGCCCACCACCTGAACAGCAGAGGGGAGGAGGACGCGGGGCTCTGGAGCCGGCTTGCCAGCAAGACAGCTTGCGCCACGCGGGGAGCCGGGAGGGGACCGGGATCATCTGGGGATTTCGGCCAAGAACGTGCTCCCCGCGCCGCGGCTGCTGCAGGACACGCGCG
>NW_006159515.1:4288894-4293919 GCF_000334495.1 Tupaia belangeri chinensis | reverse complement strand
CCTGCAGGACTGGGGCGCCCCCCGGGGAGTGGCCGCAGCCTGTGCCAGTGCCCTGCACCCCCAAACTGGACGGTTTCAGAGACTGAGGCCCTCTTCCATGAGGTGCGGGAAACGGCTCCTTGGTGCTGACCCAGCGGGGTAGAGGGAGGTCAGTAAATGGGGCGGGCGTCTGGCATCTCGACGCCTGGTAAGAGGCTCAGTTCTGATCCATGGTCCACCCCGGCGCCGCCTGATTTCCCTCCTGGTAGAAGCTCGGCGTGTGAGCGAGTGCGGGGAGGATCTGGGGGGCTCGGGCAAGCTTCCCGTGTGGGAAGGTGCTTCCTGGGAGCCGCTGCCCTGGCAGCAGGTGGGGGGCTTGGCAGGGCAGGACAGGGCGGGAAGGGCAGGGGTGGGCCTGGCAGCGCTGCCAGGCTGTTCCCAGCTCCTGAGGACACCTGGAAATCACCACCCCTTTCTTTTTCCGTAACAGCTTCATTGAGAGAGAACCCACACACGAGTCCTGGGTGAAAGAGCTAGCCCGGCTGGACCCCACGTGGCTCACTACAGTGTGGTTTGAGTCCGGGACCTGGTGGCTTGAGGAACATGCAAGGCCTGTGTGCCTGCCTGCTCTAAATCCTGAGAGGAGAAGGGATTGTGGTGTGGCCATCGCCCTAGGGTGCTTTCTTACTTTCCCTTGCTCTCTCAGACCAGCACTTACAATCTGTAGAAAATTTTTAAAAATAAAATAAAATAAAGAACACAGCGCTCTGGGTTAGTCCTCTCACTGTGTTGTAAGTCACGCATTTTTTTTTTTTTTTTGAGAGAGATTTTTGCCACAGGGCATGTGCATTCACAGGAAAGAGAGAGAGACAGAAAGTGAAACTCACCCCCCAGGGGTTTGGCCACATTGCAGTCCCTTCTCCTCCACTCTCCTCTTTGGATTTTGGGCACGCATGCACCTGTGCACAGCATGAGGTTCAAGCTGCCCAGTCCGGGACTTGAACAGAAGTCAACCATGTGGGAGTCTGGTGCTTTAACTACTCCTCCACCTGCTGACCCCACCATAGTCAGTCTTAGAACATTTCAGTCTCCCACCAAAGAAACCCCGTACCCGTCAGCAGTGTCTCCCGTCCCCGCTGCTCCCAGCGCCCATAGCCCGTCTGTAGAGATTCACCTCTGACATTTCGGAGTGGAACAGTCTGATTTCGCCGCCTCTCAGTTGGTGGCAAAGCTGACTCAGAGATCCCCAGAGAGGCCCACAAACCACATCCCAATCCTCCAGTTTCAGGGACTCTTCGTAACGTAGGGCTTGACAACAGAGGGGAAGGTCGATCCCTGCCAACTTGGACACGGCGTATCAGAGGTTGTGGCTGCTGTATCCATCAAATTTTCAGCACATTTGACAAAGAATTTAACAGCTTCTCTTTTGAGAATTATTGCAAAATTAAAATGTAAACCCTCTGCCCGTCTTTTATTTATCTTCCAGGTAGCGGACGGTCAGGAAATTTGTGTGATTGAAGCCATGAAAATGCAGAACAGTATGACAGCTGGGAAAACTGGCAAGGTATGTCCCCAGGCCCCCGCCAGCCCACTAGCTTTGTGACGGAAACAGAGCGTCACCTTTGAGTCATGCACGGTTGGGCCTGAAAGGGCCGGGGAGGTGACCCCTTGCAATTCTGCACGTTCCCACAGTGAGGCCACTGATGGGGGGAAGGGGGCGTTCCTGTAGCACCGCACCCTGGCCTTGGTGGAACGGCCTTCCCAGACCGCTGCATTCAGGTAGTCAAAGAACAATTGCTCTTTACTTTAATGTCTTTTAAATTAAGGGGTCTTTAATTTTTCATGTTTACATCTGTCTTGGAGGCAGTGAGTTATCTGAGGCTTACTCAGGTGCCACAGCAGGACAGAGTTTTACAGATTGCCAAAGTTAATGTAACTCTTCGAGATAATTTCTCCACAAAGAGAGCAGTTCCACTGTAGATCAACAGGAGCTGAAGCCTCTGCCCACATGGGGGACTTAAGGATTCAGGGAGAAAAAACGGAGAGATACATTAATGCTGAAATTTGTTAAGAGTAAAACTTCTTAAGTGTCTCTTTTCCTTGAAGCACATAGAAAAGCCCTTTTAAGCAGTAACTTAGAAGAATAACTTCAGTTATTCTTCCTGTGACTAAAAAGATACCATTTGCAGGAAAATGATCCTTTCCTGAAGGGTGTTTGGTCTGTGGTAGCTTGTGATTGGGGTAAGAAAAGCAGCAAAGCTGGCTGTGTCTTGTCCTGGGGCCACACCTTAGGGACATCAGGTGGAAGAGACACTTTCCGTTTACAACAGAGTTTGCATCAAAGAGACACAGCCTCTGTCCCCTGGTCTGTCACCCCAAAAGACAATGAAACCGTTTTGCAGAGAAAGGCCAACCGGGAGGGGCAGAGGCTCCTATGCGGTGTGGGCCTGGAGCCTCAGCTCGCTGGCAGGCACAGGGTGCAGACAGCCACTGTCTCTGTGGGATCTGGGACAGTAGGTGGCATGAGCTGTGGTTTTTGATGAATTCTTTCTGAATCTGATATCTTTTAATTAAAAAAAAACAAAAACTTTCTTTTTAAAGGTTTTTGCCATAGGGTGCATGCACTCTCCAGAAACAGAGAGAGACAGTGAGAGGGAAAGTGAGAAATCAGCCCCTAGAGGGGATGGCCCCACCACTATCCCTCCTCCTTCATTCTTCTCCTGGGATTCTGGGCATACACACACACACACACACACACACACACACACACACACCTGGCATGATTTTCAAACCGTCAAGTCTGGCACTCAAACCACAGTTGGCCAAGTAGAAGTCCAATACCTTAACCACTATACCGTAACCTGCTGGCACCTCTGGAAACTTACTAAAATGCAACTAAGAAATTGTTGCTTTCTGTTGATGTAAAAAACGTATTCTGTGTTCACCGAGATTACTTGACATTCATGCTGTGGTAGAGTCATGAAATTCCACCCTGGGATAGAACTCGGCCTAGCTGTGGACACTATCGGAGTGGGCCCAGGGTCATGTGTCCGGACGAAGTTGCTCATACAGAAGTGCCCTTTGAGCCCTGGAACCTGTCACTGAGCCTTATCTCATTGAGCTAAGGTTTCATGGGAGAGACTTAGCCACCCTCTCCCCATCAACTGCCCAGAGCTGCTTTTCAGCGGTGCTAGGGTCTGTACTTTGGCCTGATCCCTGTTAGCTGGAGTCTTTCCTGACTATTCCATCAGCTATTCTGCTGTCGCTGTGGGGTCCAGGACAGTAGATGGCATGAGCTGTGGTTTTTGACAAATTCTTTCAGAATCTTTTAATTAAAAAAAAAATAAATAAATAAATTGGGGGACCAGCAGTTGGCATAATGGCTATGTTGCTGGACTCCCATGTAGTCGATCGCGGTTCGATTCCTGGACCTGGTGCCTTAAACTCACACCAGGCACATGTACGTATATGCCCAAGATCCTGAGAAGAGAATGGAGGAGAAGGGATTGTGGCGTGGCCATCCCTCCTGGGGGTGATTTCTCACTTTCTGTCTCTCTGTCTCTGTCTTGTCTTTCTGGTGAGTACACGCACCCTATAGCAAAAATCTCTCAAAAAACAAAAGAAAAGAAAACAAAGTTTAAGGTTTTTGCCATAGGGTCCTTCCCCCATCTCATTCCCAGGCCTCTGATTCCAACTCAACAGGGCAGTGGCCCAAAGCCCCCTACACAGAGGGGCCGGCCCTAGTTGAACTTAGGGCTGCTGGGTCTTACCTGAGAAGGGCCGTTTTTCCTCCCAGAGAAAAGTTTCACAACAGAAATAGCCTCCACTGTAATAATGGCACCATCATTAAAACCACATTGCATAGGGTCCAGCAGGTGGTGTGGTAGTTAAGGTACTGGCCTGCCATGGGGTCGATCATGGTTTGAGTCCTGGACTCGGTGGCTTGAAACTCACGCTGGGTGCATGCCCAAAATCGTGAGAGGAGACTGGAGGAGAAGGAATTGTGGCGTGGTCACAGTCACCCTGGAGGGAGAATCCTTGCTTTCTGTCTCTCTGGCAACTGCACTCGCCCTACAGCAAAAATCTCTTAAAATTTTTTTAAAATAAACACATCATATCCAAACGTTGGAGACATCATGATCAGAAAAATGCAGCCAGTCGGTCCGAAGAGCATCTGCCGAGCAAGCCCTTGGACACCTTCATTGCGTAGGTTCACGTCGTTCTTCAGAACCCTGGGCTCACATAAAGACAAAGCCCCGCTAAGCCTGCTCCCCAGGGAGTTGTGGGGACGCGGCCGGTGCCCTGGCCTGGCTGTCACGGCGTTTTTCGCGTTTGCCAGTCGCCACACGACCGATTTGTTCTAGCCTGTCGTTCATTTCCATGTCCAAGCAAGAGCCTCCGAGACCTTGGAGGACTGCTCTTCCCCACCCCACCTCCCTCCCTGCTCATTTAAAATCGGAACACAAATTTAGGAGAGGAAACCTTCATTGAAACCGGAGGCATCTGTGGAATGAGAAGGCACAGTTCCGCATCCCTGTAGCATGCCACGAGGTGCAACCCACCAGCTTCTGGTATTCCGTTCTCCTTCCAGAGGAAGGTTATGGTGGGGCTGGGAAATTATTACCTGCTTTGACTGTCATGTAATTTTATCCTTTTCAAAAATACAGAACTAAATATGCCATTAATTTGGAGAGAACATTTCTGCCATCTCAAGCCACAGACAGAGTGGGAGGGTGGGTTTTAGAACTCAGCTGGCCTGAGCTCCTTAGGTTGGAGGTGCTGCCTAGACCCACGTGCACCCCAGACATGGTGCCAGTGAGCAAACCACGCCAAAAACTCCAGAGAGCATCCCTTGGGCTGACAAGGACAGAGGCGACAGGAGAGGGGCAGGTGATAAGTCACCACCTAACCCGGGCACACCGTCTGCTGGCTTGAGAGGAGCAGCTTGTTCCGTCTCCCTGGGCCGAGGGAGTCTCTGTTCATTTCCAGAAGCAGAGTAAGCAGAGTAGGGATTGCTCCCTCTGGTTCTACTGATAGTAATTTTTA
>NW_006159515.1:4283132-4288659 GCF_000334495.1 Tupaia belangeri chinensis | reverse complement strand
TTTCCCATTTCTTTCTCTTTTTTTTTTCAATTCAAGGTGAAGTCCGTGCATTGTAAAGCTGGAGACACAGTGGGAGAAGGAGACCTGCTCGTGGAACTGGAGTGAAGCATTCATGGCCTCTCCATCATCACTCATTTTAATTAGCCTTTTCTCTTATTCTCCCACAATCGATTTATTTACACGTTTTACAGGAATATTCCTGTGCAGCAGGTTTTACATTGTCATATTTATTCCACATAAGAGTCAAAACCAACATTCTGCCAAAAAAAAATCACCAATGGAAATTTTTATTGATATAAATACTTGTACATATGATTCGTACTTCTGCTGTGAGATTTCCTAGTGTCAAAATTAAATCAATAAAACTGAGCATTTGTCTAAATATTAGTTTGCCCTTTTTTATTTTGAGTGGAGACAATGTACACATAGGCTACAGGCTGTGCCAGTAAACTGTAAATACTGCATTTTTTGTGAGCGCGTAAGGGATCTATGTAAGTTCCAGTCCCCTGCCTTCCCTTTTACTAAGTCAGCATTCGCCGTTTCTAATGACTGCCGTGCTTCTCCCGAAATCGAGGACCTAAGTCCTGCTGCTGATTGTCGTGACCACCTGCTGACCAGGTGGCAGGAGGCCTTCGGAGGCCGCTCCTGCTTTGGCTGTGCATGGGGGTAGCCCTGGCTGGCCTCTCAGGAGGCCACCTGAGGGCTTGTGGCTGACATGGAGTGTGCCCGCACCGAGCTGAGGAAAAGCATGGCGCCTGGGCCCTTCCCCATCCTGGCCTTTTCGTGTTTTTGTGAAGTGACTTTCCAATTTAAGAAAAAGAGGCTAAAAATAACGACCGTGTTTTTGTGCCAGAGGCAGTGCTCACAGTCTACCATTAAGCTGAGCGGGCGCCATCTCCCAGCGGAGATGCAGGGCACCCAGGCTGAGCAGCTGCCTGTGCGCTGGGTTCTGAGGTTCCTGGAATGCGCTTGCTGCTTTGCTGGGAAGCAGATCCGAGTCGTGGCTGATCTGCATCTACGCTGACAAATTATCAGATGGAGGTGGGTAGTAATTGGTACCCTGTGCCTTGCTAAAATTATTCTAAGTGCTGTTTGTATTTGGAAACTAAGCTTTCTGTCAGGCCTGAAGAGCAAACTGCTAGCGTGCTGGCTCTTCGCTGAGGGGCCCACCCCCAGTGCAGTGTCCTTCAGGAGCCAGCGCCAGCCTGGACACTGCGCTCTGGACCCGGATAACCTCCATTTGAAGTCCGGTCTGCTCAGCGGCGTCTACCAGCAAGTGAGTGTTCATTATTTTGCTAAGTTAGAATGAAAAGAACCTTCTACCAAATAAAACAAGGGCCAAACATAGGGCTGATGCTTTTAGATTTTAATTCCCAAAACATCCCGTTTAATTTTAAATGATTATCTCTAATAGTTACTATGTTAAGCTTGGTCTGAAAATTATGAGGGATGCTGCTTTTATATACTTCAAAAGACAGCACGTTTTTCTTGAGGATTTTTTTTTCCCATTACATTGAGCCACCCCAAAATCAACCTGTATTTTAAAAAACTCTTCTCTAGATGCGTACAGGTCAGAATCGGGGTAGCAGGGCTGCTGAAATCTAGCCACAGAACCAAATCCTCACATTCATTTTAAATGTTATCTTCAGATTAAAGCGAAGCAAAAACGAAGAAAAGTATGATAACATATGAGTCTCTAAATGCCATTTAGGGAATTAAAATCCTAAAGTTTTCTGATCTGATACATTTAAGCTCATGTGCTCTCTGAGCCTGAAGCACCACAGTCATAAAGGATGGAAAGATTTGAAGATACAATCTTATCAATAATTCAAAATTATTTGTAAAATCAGCTGCCACTGAAAAGTGATTTCTTCTGCAAATCGAGTTTACAACAAATTTCTTAAAGGGGCAGTGTAATGCTTCCGCGTTCGCGAGGCCAGGCTGAGCAGCCCCTCTGGCAGCCACAGAGCTAGCGCTGTCTGCTGGCGGGGCCTCACTGCCCGCTCATCTGTTCTCCCGGGGATTGTAGCGCAGCCCGTGCTGCCCCTCGGAGTCGTAGTCCTCGTGGTACGGGAGGTGTGCCCAGCTGGGTGAGTAGGTGGCCGTGGTGTACACGAAGCACTGCACCACCTCACTGGCCACCGCTCGCTCGGGGCCACCCGTGCCCTCTCCACCGAGCGCCTCCACGGGGACCAGGGTGCGCTGGTACATGGTGGGGCAGCCTTCGAAGTCATCGAGGAAGCGCAGCATCTGCTCATCCACCACGTAGATCTCGCCCAGCACACGGACCCCCTTCCCGGGGAGGGTCAGCAGCCGCGGGATATTGTGCTCCCCGGCGATCACCAGGGGGTAGGGTTCCACCGTGCGGGCCTGGCTGCGGAAGGCAGCCGCGCCGTTCGCGCTATCCAGCAGGACCTGGTGGTTGGGCTGGCCCCGCTTCAGCGTGCCGTACACAAAGATGTGGGCCATGGCGCCAGGAGCTACAGGGGGAAAGCAGACAGGCTGTCAGCAGGGGCCAGAGCACGGCTGCCCTTAGCAGGCGCAGCGCCTGGCCGCGGAGGCCAGGTGTTCTGTACCAGCTCTGCTGGGCACAGATGTTTGCAGAGAGGTAGTGTTTCCCAGCTTGCTTCATGGTCATGGAAATTAGAATTGCATGTTTTTCACTCGTCATGGCTATTTTGACTCACCTTTCCCCCTCAGGCATTTAGAAATGTAAAAGCTGTAGTTTGGGGGACCAGTAGATGGTGTAGTGGTTATGTCGCCAGACTCCCACATGGACCACCGTGGTGTGGGTCCTGGACCAGTGGCTGGAAAAGCATGCTGGGAAATCACACTCAGTGCGTGTGCGGTGCGTGTCCAAGATCTTGGAACCCCAGAAATGGAGGAGAAGGGATTGTGGCATGGCCATTCCCCCTGGGGGTGATTGCTCACTTTCCCTTTCACTGTGTCTGTCTTTCTTCCCACAAGCACATGTGCCCTAAGGGGAAAAAAAAAACCTCTATTAAAAAAAAAGCCATTTTTAGTTAGTTTTTTTTATTTTTGGAGAGGTTTTCGCTATAGGGCACGTGCGCTTGCCAGACAGACAGAGACAGAGAGACAGAAAGCAAGAAATGCCCCCCTAGGGGAGATGGCCACGCCGCAATCCCTTCTCCTCCATTCTCCTCTCGGGATCTTGGGCATGCACGCACATGTGCCCGGCGTGAGTTTTAAGCCACCGGGTCCGGGATGCGAACCACAGTTGACTCGTGGGAGTCCAGCGACATAGCCATTACGCTAACTGCTGGTTCCCAAGCCATTTTTAGCTTTGAGGCTGTTCAAAACCAGACACAGGGCAGACTCACTTGTGGGTTGTAGTTTGCTGGTTCCCATTCTAGAAAAAGGCCAAACGTGTGTGACTTTGGAAACCTGTCACAGGACTGGAGGGTGTCCCAGCGGTAAAACACAAGGCTCTGCGAGGCCTGCCACCTGGGAGGGTTCCCAGTTGGCATCTGGAAACCTCCCTGAGCACACCAGGCATGTGCGTGCCTATACTCTAGGCAGGGCTGGCTGAAGCTGGGGTGCATTGCGGGCATCAAGACCCTCTTCAGGTGCTGTCTCTCACTCATGAAAGAAACTTAAAAACAAAAGCAAAAAATAAAAAAAATCCTGTCATGTCTTGGAGAGAACTTGGAGGTGGCCCTGCTGTTTTTCCCTTTGGGGTCATCGGCTCCCAAGCGATGCTCAGTCCACAGGCCCCGGCTCGGTGCAGGAAGACAGCAGGAGAGCCGCCCCGCTGCACTGTGATGGGCCCGCCCTGCGCTGCACTTCTCGCTATAGGTTGCCAGCCCGCCTCAGAGGCCCTGGTGCAGCCCACGCTGTGGAGCAGCCCTGGGTGTTCAGCCTGGCAGCCATAGGGGAGCCAATGCGGTCTCCCAGCCCTGCAGGGGAGGCCCCTTCCCCCCTCGCCACTGAGGAAGAGTAGTCTTACTCAGGCCTCACCTAGCACCGCTGTCCTCTCAGGGCACAGGCCTCCCTCACCCCTGTGGGTCACCAGCCCTGGCTCCTGATTCCAGCTACCCCAGTGGTAGCAGCTTCAGGCCACAGGCCCAGCACCGACCTCTCAGGCATCCTGTGCTAGGCCAGCGGCAGCTTCTTATCAGAAACGCCACCTCCCCTCAGAGTCATCTGTCCAGGAAGGCACTCACTTTACTGAACAGCTGTGTGTCAGATGGGGACAGGCTGTTTGGGGATCAAGCCCTGAACTGCTTTTCCTTGAGCAGTTTTCAGTCTTTTTAAAATGACTTTGAAAATTGCACACTATTTATTACAGGAAAATTGGGAATGCTAGCTTCTGTATATTGTCTAATCCCCTGTAATCCAGCTACGGGACAGCTGAGGTGTCAGTACTCAATGTGCGTCCAGTCCTGCCGGTGTGACCAAACTTAAACATCACACCTTCTCCAGGGTCCTAGAGGTCCCGACGCGTCCTGGTGACTCACGGTGACTCACTGCAGCGACCTTGGTGTCGATGTGAAGATAAATATCTACTGCTCGCCTGGGTCTAGGCCACAGACTGTCACCGAATGACAGAAGTGATCTGAGTAAAAGTGACTCTAACCAAAATAGAAGTAAGCGTTGAGAAGCGCTGGGGCTCCCCCTTCCGAGCCTGCTCCTCCGTGTCCTTCAGCCCAACACTGTGGAGGACTAGCCTGCGGCGGGCTTTGGAGATGGGGCTGTGGTGCAGGAAGACACAGCCGGCAGAAACATCGCGAGGTGACTGCCTAATCTCACTCAGGTATGTCACCACTCGGGTGCACAAGTGGCCCTTGCAGACCCTGCAGTCCACTCAGGACTTCTGTTTTCATCTTAGTACATCAGGGCTGCTCTGGGGCTCAGTCTGGCCTCTTTGGTGCCACCTGGGGCAGATGGGCAGCATCTGGGCCACCTTGGTGCTCACCCCTCCTCTCTGCTGCCTTTCAGTTGGGCCACCAGCCTGGGCGACATCTAGTGTTGTGGACATTGAAGGCATGGCCGTGGGAAAGACAAAGCTGGACTGGCCATTTGATAGCTCTGGGGCAGCCTGACCTGAGCTCCAGGTAGGGCCACTCTGACAACGTGGGGGCACAGACTAGCCCCGGGGTTGGGATGGGGTGGATGGATGTGAAAGTCAAGATGTGAATTAAGAGGAACCTGGGATCGAGTGGCGAGTGGCGAAGAGGAGGATGAAGAAAGTGCTTTTGGTGTGGAGTAACACCTATCTGTAAATATGGCCTTTTCAGAAAAGGGAACGTCCCCACCCCTTGCTCCCTGGTGGCAACGCTCAAGCCTTCTGTCCCATTTGGTATTTATCTCCTTGTTACTTACACTGCTACCTCTTGATGTTTTAAGTTTTATTATAGGGCACATGTGCTTGTCAAAGAGAGACAGCAAGTGAGAGAGAGAGAGAGAGAGATGGAAAGTGAGAAAGCACCCCCCAGGGGAGATGAAACACGGCAGTTCCCTTCTCCTCCATTCTCCTCTCGGGATCTTGGGCATGCACGCACACGCG
>NW_006159515.1:4274680-4282485 GCF_000334495.1 Tupaia belangeri chinensis | reverse complement strand
TCGGTGGCCTGCAGCCCAACACTGGGGAGGACTAGCCTGCGGCGGGCTTTGGAGATGGGGCTGTGGTGCAGGAAGACACAGCCGGCAGAAACATCGCGAGGTGACTGCCTAATCTCACTCAGGTATGTCACCACTCGGGTGCACAAGTGGCCCTTGCAGACCCTGCAGTCCACTCAGGACTTCTGTTTTCATCTTAGTACATCAGGGCTGCTCTGGGGCTCAGTCTGGCCTCTTTGGTGCCACCTGGGGCAGATGGGCAGCATCTGGGCCACCTTGGTGCTCACCCCTCCTCTCTGCTGCCTTTCAGTTGGGCCACCAGCCTGGGCGACATCTAGTGTTGTGGACATTGAAGGCATGGCCGTGGGAAAGACAAAGCTGGACTGGCCATTTGATAGCTCTGGGGCAGCCTGACCTGAGCTCCAGGTAGGGCCACTCTGACAACGTGGGGGCACAGACTAGCCCCGGGGTTGGGATGGGGTGGATGGATGTGAAAGTCAAGATGTGAATTAAGAGGAACCTGGGATCGAGTGGCGAGTGGCGAAGAGGAGGATGAAGAAAGTGCTTTTGGTGTGGAGTAACACCTATCTGTAAATATGGCCTTTTCAGAAAAGGGAACGTCCCCACCCCTTGCTCCCTGGTGGCAACGCTCAAGCCTTCTGTCCCATTTGGTATTTATCTCCTTGTTACTTACACTGCTACCTCTTGATGTTTTAAGTTTTATTATAGGGCACATGTGCTTGTCAAAGAGAGACAGCAAGTGAGAGAGAGAGAGAGAGAGATGGAAAGTGAGAAAGCACCCCCCAGGGGAGATGAAACACGGCAGTCCCTTCTCTTCCATTCTCCTCTCAGGATTTGGGGCCCCCAAGCACACACGCCCTACATGTTTTTCAAGTGATCAGGCCTGGGACTTGAACTACACAGTCCACCATGTGGAATCCAGCTGCCGTAACCACCACACCACTGGCTGACCTTTAGATTTGTTTTTACTTCCTACCTGAAAGCACAGACTTTAGAACCCCTGGCCCCACACTTATTGACTAGACAGATCACTCCTCTGTGCCTCAGCGTCAGCCAGAAAATGAATATTAGCATGAATGAGTGAATAATGTAGTGTAATATAAAATGAATGTGGCTTCCTGCCTCCAAGGACAGTTTAGAAGGCTGAATTAATACCCAGCGAAGGCGTCATGAGCTGCTGCTGTTGCTGCTGTGAACGTCCAGGGCTTGCTCTCCCCCCACACCCCTGCCATCCTCCCAGTAGACTCATCGCAATTTCGGTCAAATCCATATTCATTTCAGCACCAGAACTATTGAACGCAGCTCTCAGCTAAGAGTTTATTGTGATTAAATTTCCTTTCCTGGACCACTCTGTTTTTCTTGGAATTAAAAATCGGTTCAGGTTCTCTGTCTTGTTTTGTTACATCTTGCTCAGGTCTCGGTGACAGGAAGTCGGTCTCGCGTTCTCTCAAGGCCTGGCAGTGCGCGTGAGCTCCGGCCCTCCCTCCCTTCTGCTGCTCCCTGGAGCCTGTGCTCCCAAGGCGTCCTGTTTGCCTGGCTTGGCCAGACCCTGCTGCCACCTCGGCCTGCCCTCGGCCTCTCCCTGTGTTGGAGCCCTGTCCCCTCTCAGCTGACGGCCTCATCCTGCTGACGTGGCCGGGCAGAGGATTCTAGACATCCTTGCCTTCAGAACTCCCAAGGCACTTCCTCCCATCTTCCTCTTCCCAGTGCTGCAGGTCTATGACCCGTGATCCCGCAGCTGTGACCTGAGTGTTCGCAGGCACCTCTGAGGGTCTCCTTTCTCCCGTGGGCCCTAAAGTTTATGATGGCGGGGGCTCGCGTGGACTTGCCTTTTCATTCTCTGTGCCAAGAATACCAGTTTGAAAACTCATTACCCTGGATGTGGGGGTAACTTCCCCCTCTTTCTTCCTCCCTATTCTTTCTGGCTCTCTTCATGTTTAGGAGGTGAAAGTCCTAGACTGCCCTCCGATGTCCTTTTCTTTTTTCTGGGTCTTTTTTTTTTTTGGTAATCATGTGTGTGGGTTTTCTTTTTTGTAACAGGATGCATTTACACAGGATGCATGTGGTGGGGAGACAGTGAGAGGGAAAGCCAGAAAGCACCTCCTAGAGGGGATGGCTGTGCTGCAGTTCCCTTCCTCACCATTCTTCTCTTGGGATTCTGGGCATGCACGCCAACACCCCTGGTGTCATTTTCAAGCTGTAGCACCTGGGACTACCCCACCCTTAACCAGGCCTGGGTAGTTAGCCACATGGGATCCAGCTGCCCTAACCACCAGGCCACTGGCTGCCACCCCCTCAACACCTTTTTAATTTGCCAGAGGCTGTTGTACGCTTGCCAGAGAAAGAGAGAGACAGAAAGTGAAAAATCACCCTCCCAAGGTGGACGGGCATGCTGCAATCCTTTCTCTTTCATTCTCCTCTTGGGAGTTTTGGACCCACAAATGCTCGCACCCTGCATGTGTGACAAGCTCCTGTGTGTTGGCCAGGACTTGATCTGCTCAGCTGGCCATGTGGGATTCAGCTGTTGTTACCACCCACGCTACTGGCTGGCTCTATCTGCATCTGTATTTTTTTTTTTTTTTAAAGTTTTTTGCCTTAGGGCACTTAACTGAGAGACAGACAGACAGAGACAGTGAGAGATAAAGTGAGAACTCACCCCTCGGGGGGTGGCCACACTGCAATCTGTTGCCCTCCATTCCCGGGATTTGGGGCACACACACACACGTGTCTGGCATGATTTCTAAGCCGCCAGGTCCGACTGTGGTCGACCATGTGGGAGTCCAGCAATGCAATCACTATGCCACCTGCTGGCCCATCTGCGCTTTCATTTTTTTAAAAGAATTATTTATTTTATTTATCATGATTGTTATTATTATTATTTAATTTGACCACAGCAAGACAGAGAGAGAGATAGAGAGAGAGAGAGAAAGCTGCCAGGTCCAGAGCTCAAACCACGGTCAGCCATGTGGCAGTCTAGTACCGTTAACCACCACTCCACCTGCCAGCCCCCATCTGTGCTTCTTTAAGAGGTTTTTTCCAGAAGTCCATAATCTTTGCCTGGCTTTTGATGTTAAAATCTGAGGCACTCCTCAAAAGTAAGACACAAGTTCCATGAGAGAGAGGGCACACAGCAGTTGGAGGGCCTAGTGGGTGGGCTCTTGGGACAACTTGGGGACCTCCAAATAACACGGTCTGTAGGTATGCAGACTTTCCCTCAACCCCATTTTCAGGGTGCTACCTCACCACCACCCTTAACCAGGCCTGGTGTTCTCAAGACCAAAGCGTTCCTGCCACACTCGCTAGAAAGGAAACTGCTATCCTCTGCCGTATGTGCGGAGGCTGTAAGCAGTCTCTTGGCTTTCCCTCTGTCTGGCCCTACCCTCGCCTTCACGCCCCATGGCCTAGGGTTTGGAACTTTCCTGGCCTTGGAGATACCAGCCAGCCCGCTGCTGTAGGCCTCTCACTGTGTAGGAACTTGGGTTTCTGGTGTCTCCAGGCTTCTAAGTCAGTTACTGCTCATTTCTGTTGGCTTCTAGAAGGTGGTTTCTTGCTCTACTTTATGATCTTTTTTAAAATCTTTTTTTAAGAGAGATTTTTGCTATAGGATATATACGCTCACTGAAGAGAGTAACAGAGACAGAAAGTGAAAAATCACCCACTGGGGGGAATGGCCATGCCTCAAACCCTTCTCCATTCTCCTCTTAGCATCTTGGGCATGCATGCACATGTGCTTGGCATGAGTTTTAAGTTGCCGGTTCTGGGACTCAAACCATGATTGACTACGTGGGAGTCCAGTGACGTAACCATTACGCCACCTGCTGGTCCCTCTACTCTCTGATCTTAATGGGGCAAATGACCTGTTCCTCTCACTATCTCCTCTTTCCTGGCACTGTCCAACCGTGACATAAATACATGGCCCTTCAGTCTTTGAGAGACTTTCTGTGAGCCAGGAAGGAGGTAATCAGACAAGAGCTGTGTGCTCATGAGAAGGTCTTATTCAGGTCTAGCTGATGCAAGTGTTTAGGTTATGGGGAAGCAGCCAGATGGGTAGCAATTGGGGTGCCTAGGAAGGCTGGCAATGGCTGACAGAGCCAGGCAGAGGGTGAGGACAGAGAGGGGCTCATTTTTCCTGATACAGAGTTAAGAAGGGAAGCGGAAGAAGAGGCTGCAAAATTGTAAGAGAATTGGGGCTAGCATGGTGGCATGGTGGTAAGGTGCTGGAATCCCACATGGCCAAATACGGTTTGAGTCCTAGATCTGGTGGTTTGCTTTCTAACTTTCCCTCCTTTCTTTCTCTGGTTAAATGAAAAGAAAAATAATAATAATCAATAAAATAAATAATTCTTTGACAAAAATTACAAGAGAAGGAAAGCCCATGGTGAGAAGCCTGCAGGTCCCAGTGCACAGACGCCCTGCCTGAGCCCTCGGGCTGCATGAGACATCTGCCTTCACGAAGCTATGGCTCAAGGCGTATGGAGACAGGCTTATCAGCCTGAGCTGGACTGAAGAGCGGGCCGTGCTGTGCTGGGGCTGCTCTCGGAAGCCTCTCTGCCATTGTCTTCTGTTCAGGACAGGGAAGGTGCTGCCAGACTCGGGAACTAGCGACATGGATACAACTTGGCAAGTGTTATTGGAAAAAGCCTGGACTCTGGACTAGGAACTGTAAGATGCCAGCACACAGCGGGGACTCAGCCCAGGATGGCCACTGTTTCCTTACTGTGGGGATTAAAAGAAGTCTCCTGAGAGTGGAGAGGCAGACCAAGGAGAGAGGGAGAAGGACAAGAGAGTCTTTGAGGATGGCATCTCTCCTGGGGGCTAATTCCCAGCTCACACAGTGGCTATGATGTCACATAGCTTTGGATCCCTGTGGGCCTTGCGTATCAGCTGAGTGCACTGGGCCCCAAGCTAAGTAGTTTATGTGCTATCTGAGCTCATTTAGTCCTCAGAACTCTACAAAGTAGGTGGTATTTCCTCACTTAACAGATGAGGAGACCCAGTCAGGCAGCCCAGTTGTGGGCTCTGGGCAGAGGGCTGAGGAGGGGCTGTGGTAGGAAGTGAACCCAGCTCTGCTGGACTCTGACCCCACACTGACCCAAGTCTAAGGGAGCAGATCCTGTGAAGCCCAGCCTAGGCCTCTGGCTCTGCCCTGGGAGGGACTATTGTAAGGGGCCCTACCTCCCTACCCTCCTTCATTCTCCCACCTATTTGGAGCACATTTTATTGCTTAAAAAAATACAGAGAAAGATCTGGTTTATTTTTCCAATTCTAATAATTTTGACAAAATACATCAAGATAAAATTTACTATCTTAACCATTTTTAAATGTTCAGTTGCGTAGTGTTAAGTGTATTAACATTGTTATGAAGTGGATCTCCAGAACACTTTTCATCTCACAAAACTGAAACTGTGTACCCGCTAAACAGGGACTCCTCATGTCCCTCTTCCCCAGTCTCTCCCATCCTACTTCCTTCTCAATAAGTTTGATTTTTCTAGGTACCTCACACAAGTGAGATCACATAGTATTTGTCTTTCACGATTGGTTTATTTCATTTAGCAAAATGTCCTCAGATTTCACCATGTTGTAGCATAGTTTGGACTTTGACTTTTTAAGGCTAATATTCTATCACATTGATACACTGTATTTTGTTTATCCACTCATCTGTCAGTGGACACCTGGGTTCCTTGTAACTCTTAGCTATTACAGATAATGTTGCTATGAGTATGGGTGTGCAAATATCTTTCTAAGATCCTACTTTCTTGTGGGTATACAAGTGGACTTCAGAAAATTTTTGGGAAAGTGAAATTAAAGTATGAGTTTATTTTGGTTAAATTTTTTTTGAAATCCAGTTTTTTCACAACATGCATTTTCCATGAACTTTTAAAAGACAAACTACTGCACTGTTTTAGGTTCCCATCAATGGTACACAAAGTTCCAACTGCTCCATATCCTCACCAGCACTATCCTCACTGTCCTGTGGTTGTTTTGGCATAGTGGACATCCTAATAGGTGTGAGGTGGCATCTCATTGTGGTTTGAATTCACCTTTCCCTAGTGACTAGTGATCTTGACTATTTTCTTCTTGTGCTTATTGGTTATTTTGTATCTTCTTTGATAAATGTCTTTTCAAGTCCTTTGCCCATATTTAGTTGAGATTTTTGTTATTGTTGACAATGTTTTAGAAGTTCTCTATATATTCTGGATAATAACCCCTTATGAGAAACATGATTTGCACATATTTTCTCCCATTCTATAGGTTGCCTTTTCATGTGTTGATTGTATCCTTTGATACATGTAAGTTTTCTGTTTTAATTTGCTAGAAGATGCCACATACTTGCAAGAGAGTGAGAGAAAGCACCCTTAAGGGGAATGGTTACACCATAATGCCCTCTCCTACATTTTTTCCTCCTGTCAAGATTTTGGGTACACATGCACATGCACCCAGTGTGTTTTTCAAACTGCCAGGTCCAGGATTCAAATCGCACAACTGATCATGTAAGATCCAGCTCACGTAACCACCAAGCTATAGGTAGCCCACACAAAGCTGAAGCTTGAGTTTGGTGTCATATCCAAAAAAATCATTGCCAAATACAATGTTATATAGCTTTTACCCAAATAGTTTTTCTAAGAGCTTTATAATGTAAGCTCTTACATTTATATCCTTGGTCTATTTTGATTTAATTTTTGTATATGGTCCAAGAAGAGTCCAGCTTAGTTCATTGGCATATGGATATCCAGTTTTCCCAGCACCATTTGTTGAAAAGACTATCCTTTCCCCCACTGAATGGTCTTAGTACCCTTGACAAAAATCTTTTGACTATATATGTAAGGATTTATTCCCGGGCTCTCTGTTTTATCTCATTGATCTATACATCTATCTTTACTCCTGTACCACACTATTTTGATTACTGTAACTTTACTCTAAGTTTTAAAATCAGAAGTATAAGACCTCCAAAGTTACTGTTATTTTTCAAGACTGCTTTGTCTATTTGAGGTCCTATGAGACATCATACAAATTATACAATGAATTTTCCTCTTTCTGCTAAAACAGTTGGCAATTTTACAAGAACTGCATTAAATCTGTAGCTTGCTTTAGGTAGTATTGACATTCTAACAATGCTGTCTTCGAATCCATATGCCATCTTTCTTTTTTATTATGTTTTCTTTAATTTGTTTCAGCAATGTTTTGTAATTTTGTGTGCCTATCTTTTGCCTATTTAGGTAAGTTTATTTCCAAATATTCTTTTCGATGCTATTGTAAATGGAATTATTTTGTTAAGCTTTTACAAGGGTGTGGGAGGGGAGGTTATAGCAGTACTTTTAGGTGTTATGGCTGGCTTTGAGGAAGAGGGACTCTTCATTTCTATGACCTGCCTTGGAGAAGAAGAATTCTAGTTTTTATGACCTGCTTCCAGGAAGAATGAAGAGCAGAGACAGGTCAGAGGCAAACTCTGCTTACGAGGCCTTCACTTTGGGTTATCATTTTTCTGAGTTTGTACAAATGTGAGATTAGATTGACATGCCTGGAGGTGAGCCACTTTGGCCTTTCTTAAGCAAAACAAAGGTTGCTCTTTGTCTCTGCTTTAATGTGAAGCCGTTGACTTCAAGTAGGCCTGAACCACGACACTGAAGGCCAGGCCCCTCTGCAGGACAGACAGTGTGGGCTTAGTCCTCAGGGCACAGCACCAGGCAAGGCAGCCTCAGCACTCTGTAGCTGGCATTTTTAAGGACGGATGGAATGCATGGAAGTGTGAAACAAAGCACTGCGGCCGACATGGGCCTCAAAAGCAT